>NC_081413.1:649346753-649396753 GCF_030272615.1 Cryptomeria japonica
TAAAACTGAGATCTCGGGCGTTATAAGCGGCAAAAGTTCCTCCTGTCTGCCGGTCTTCAGAGAAAAACATTTCCAGTCCGCCGACAAATTTGGACTCAACCAATGGTCTGAAGGCGATCAAAAGATCATCGACGGTCATAATTCATTGCCATCGGTGATTTTTGTGCATCATTAATGGGATTGGGCCGTTTGTTAGTGGGTGAGGTGAGGACAATGTAGACTGAGTTGAGGAGAAAGTGGCTCTACGCGGAAGGACTTGTTCACCTACATTTGAAAACGAGAACACGATTTGTTTTTAAAATGAATTAAATCGTAAGTAAGAAAAAGATTTTAAAATGTAACGGATTAGGACAGTTTGTTGTTTTTGACGAATGGAAAACTATGTTCCCTCCTACCCAGTTTTGGTTCTGAATTTGTCTGGGACTCCAATTTCGTGGCTGTTTCCTAATGCCCACATGCTTTTTCAAGTCAAATCTCCAAACGCGCTCAATTCAATTTATAAAAGGGGCTGAAATTTTGACAGTGTTAGGGTGGTGTGAACGGTTCAGATCTCCAGGTGCAGAAGATTGTAAGATTGGTAGTTTTAATGAGACCTGAGTTCTTCAAATTGGTTGCCCTGAATTTTGTGCTCAGAGCCTGTGCAACCTGAAGAAGTGAAGTTGTGTGCATGCAATTCGATTTGTGACTGTAATCTTCCTTTTTATTTAGAAGATTTTGAATTGTCCAGGAATTTGAGTTTAATAAATAGTAGTGTTGGAAGTGGTAGGGAAATCTAATGAGTTGGGCAGCCAAAGAAGAAAATAAATATTTACCTTAGGTTGTTCAGGAATTCGTGTTTAAAATCCCATATTGTTGTGCTTGATTTAGGAATATAATAGTTACGCATCTGTCAAAGAGCTATCAATGAGATTCTGAAGCTTCTCGAAAGAAGAGAGACAAAGGGTCTATAAGAATTTTGTTTTTCTCTGTGAAATTGAATAGGTACAGAGTGGGATTTGTAGAGAAAAGTGTTTCTTTAACTGTGGAGAAAGTTGAGTAAAAAGACCAGTACTGTAATCCTTCATTAAGGAATTCGATGGTCTGTGCATGTGTACAAGAATCTGCAATCAGTTTCTGAAGGTGTACCCACAAGAAGGAATAGAAGAGGGTGTATAAAAATTCAGAGCGTTTTGTGAAATTGGACCACTAGATTGTCAAATTGATAGGGAACATAATTTGTTTCTGTAGGGATGGGTTTGGATAGAGATCTTTATGGGACAACAGATCAGCAAGGTGAGAATGGGATTGAAATGGAGGTTCCTGGTGCTGACAGAGTTGCGTTTAGTGGACCTATGAGTGGACCTCTGAGCGGTCCACTGAGCGGTCCGCTGAACAAAAGAGGAGGCAGGAGGAGTGCCAAGTTTAATGTACCTGAGACTTCTACAAGCTCTGGTGGTGCAGAAGATGGGTATGTGGAGATTACTTTGGATGTGAGGGATGACTCTGTTGCAGTCCACAGTATCAAGGCTGCTGGACAAGACATGGAGGACCCTGAGATGACACTGTTAGCTAAGGATCTGGAAAAGAAAACCTCATTTGGATCATCTATGATGAGGAACGCTTCTGCAAGGATAAAACAGGTTTCTCAAGAGCTCCGACGCCTTGCATCAGTGACAAAGAGGACATCTCATCCTACTGGAATGCTTGATCGGAACAAATCAGGAGCCCATCATGCATTGGTAGGACTCAAATTTATCGCCAAGACCACTGGATCCGCTGAGTGGAACAAGGTTGCTCAGAACTTTGATGAGTTCGCGGAGAATGGATTACTTCCACGGGCTTGCTTTGGCCAATGCATAGGTAAGGAGAATGGAATTTTTTCTGCTTTCCAATAAGTGAGTATTTTTGGATGGGCTATCAGAGTTAAGTAGAATCGGTATTGGGTCTTTGGGGTTTAAATGGATTGTGGATTATTCAAAGATTTTCCATTGCAGGGATGAAGGACTCGAAGGAGTTTGCGGGCGAATTGTATGATGCACTTGCTAGAAGGAGAAACATTTCAGCCCCTGGCATTACAAAATCTGAACTGAAGGAATTTTGGGAGCAGATTTCTGATCAGAGTTTTGATTCTAGACTTCAAACATTCTTTGATATGTAAGTGTACACAAGTTTTAATCAATGTGACCTAGGCAGTTTCCTCCCAAAGCATATAGGAATCCATCTCTAAGCTTGAAACTGGGTTTTCTATTGAGTATCTCAGATTTCAGTAATAGGAGCAAATCTCAATTTTGGTTTGTGAAAAAATCTATCAGATGTGCATATGAGGGTTGGAATGCGATCTGTTATTGATATAAAACCAAGTTATGAATTGTATGAATGAATAATACCGTATTCTACAATATAGCCTGCCATTCTTATCAAATTCGATATGTGCAGGGTTGACAAGAATGCCGATGGCCGTATCACTGAAGAAGAAGTCAAGGAGGTAGGCATTTATTTTTCGTTGTTTTCCATCTTCATTTTTCGATTGCACATTTTGATATAACGGACTTATTCTGCAAAAAGCTAAATATGGATCCCTCTTAACAGGTTATCATGCTAAGTGCATCTGCAAACAAACTATCCAAGCTAAAAGAGCAAGCCGAGGAGTACGCAGCACTCATCATGGAAGAGTTAGATCCAAATAATTTGGGATACATTGAGGTATTATTCTCAGGAAAATACTGTAGACCCATAACCGTTTGGATGTTCTAACGATAGGAAGAAGAGGAGTTTTAATCCTTTCAAAAAGGTCTAACTGCAAATCTGTTTTAATTGCTCAGGTTCAGAGTCTGGAGACGTTGCTACTACAGGGTCCAGGAGAAGCTATCAAGCCAGGCAACAGTACCCAAATGTTGAGCCAAATGCTGAGCCAAAAATTGGGTCACACACAAATGAGAAATCCAATTCAACGATGGTGGCAGAAGACACAATACTTTGTAGAAGATAACTGGAAGCGTGTATGGATTCTGCTCCTCTGGTTCTCCATAGTAGCAGGGCTATTTGCATGGAAATTCATACAATACAAGCACAGAGCAGTATATCATGTGATGGGTTACTGTGTGTGCACTGCTAAGGGAGCTGCAGAGACGCTCAAATTTAACATGGCATTAATTTTGCTACCTGTTTGTCGAAACACCATCACATGGCTCCGTAATAAGACCAAGCTTGGTGTTGCAGTTCCATTTGATGACAACCTTAATTTTCACAAGGTCAGTCTGAAACGTCCAAATCCCTCTTTAGAAAAGAAATGTTCAATCTTAGTAATTTAAAAAAAAAGAAGGATCAACAATGACCAAATGAAAATGGATCCTTTGGGGTCTGAACACTTTCAATTACATATGCTAAATTTTCATGGTGGAAATTTGCAGGTTATTGCAACAGCAATAGCAATAGGAGTTGGACTTCATGCAGGAGCTCATTTAACATGTGATTTTCCCCGTCTTCTTCATGCAACCGATGCTGAATATGAACCTATGAAACCATTTTTTGGAGACGAAAGGCCACCTGATTACTGGTGGTTTGTTAAAGGGGTTGAAGGCGTTACAGGTATAATTATGGTGGTGCTCATGGCAATTGCGTTTGTCCTTGCCACTCCCTGGTTTAGAAGGAATAGGCTGAATCTTCCAAAATTCATGAAGAAGCTTACAGGATTCAATGCCTTCTGGTATTCCCACCATTTGTTTGTAATTGTATATGCACTACTGATAGTCCATGGAATAAAGCTGTATCTCAGCCACAAATGGTACAAGAAAACGGTGAGCAATCTAAAACTTTCAATCTTACATCATGATTGATTTTAGTCGGTCTTAAAGTAGCACACATGTATCAAGTCAAATGGGCCACATTAATGTGGGACTGAAAAAAATACCTTGCACATTCTCTATTTGCAGACATGGATGTACCTCGCAATTCCAGTGTTGATATATGGTGCAGAACGAATAGTGAGAGCCTTCAGATCAGGATACAAATCTGTTAAAATGATCAAGGTATATCAATGGCTAATCATTTTTATTATTTATGTTAGTTTTGCAGAAATTGAGAATATTTGTTAGTAATACTAAGAGAGAGTTTTCACTTGGTGCAGGTAGCCATTTATCCAGGCAACGTTCTGGCTCTGCAAATGTCAAAACCTCAAGGTTTCAAGTACAAAAGTGGGCAATATATGTTCGTTAACTGCCCTGCAGTATCACAGTTTGAATGGTATATACTTTATTTATACTCATTAAGTAGCAGTGTAATTGTTCTTTCAATGAAGTATAATTTGTTGCTAACAAAGAATTCTTGACAGGCATCCTTTCTCAATAACATCAGCTCCAGGAGACAGTTATTTGAGTGTGCATATTCGGACCTTGGGTGATTGGACAAGAACGCTGAAAACTGTTTTCTCAGAGGTATAAAAAATTATGCAAACTCTTCTTATCTTCTCTGAATGGACAAGTTAAAACCTGCTTTTCTGCATCAACCGCTTGAATTTTATAGATATTTAATCTGAATCAGAATATGTATTCTCTGTTTGGGTTATTACCAGGTTTGTGAGCCTCCTATGGGTGGCAAGAGTGGTTTACTGAGAGCTGACTTAATGCAAGGAGAAAACAATCCAAGGTAAATAATTTTCCTCATGTGTTTGTACCACAAAAAATAAAATAAAAAACAATATTGGAGGAATTATCAATCTAAAGAGATTATGACCTTAAAATATGTGAATATACACAGATTCCCAAGATTGTTGATAGATGGACCTTATGGTGCTCCTGCACAAGACTACAAGAAATATGATGTCCTCCTACTTGTGGGATTAGGCATTGGTGCTACTCCCTTCATAAGCATTGTGAAAGACATTGTCGACAACATGAAACAGAAGGATGAAGAAGATGATATAGAGAATGGAGGGAAACAAAAGAAAAAATCCTTTAACACATCTCGTGCATATTTCTATTGGGTTACTAGAGAGCAAGGCTCATTTGAATGGTTCAAGGGAGTTATGAATGAAGTTGCAGAATCTGATCAAAAGGGGGTCATAGAACTTCACAATTACTGTACCAGTGTTTATGAGGAGGGAGATGCCAGATCTGCATTGATTGCCATGCTCCAAGCTCTTAATCATGCAAAGAATGGGGTGGATATTGTATCAGGCACAAGAGTAAGTAAAAATGAATCCTTTCAAAAGCAGAAGCAATAACTATAAAAAATAATCCTTTCAAAAGTTTTTCATGTTTTCTTCTTAGATTGCCCCCTTTTTAATCACAGACCAGGGCTATGATACCACAATCTGCACCTGACCTTGATTGTGAAAGCCTCCAATGGTTTACCTGCAAAGTTTGTTTCATTCAATGTAGCTACTAACTAACCACTTCCTGATGCTTGTTAGTGTTTATCACGATTATGGTTCTGATCAAAATATACATTTTCTGCAGGTAAAAACACATTTTGCCAAACCAAATTGGAGAAAGGTGTTCAAGGGCGTTGCTTTGAAGCATCCAAATAAAACAGTTGGTAAGTTACTTATACAATACAATTTATCTCAATATATTCCAGCACAACATGTAAATCGAGAACCATTTAAGTATTTTGGCCTGATTAAAAATGGTGTCTGTGCAGGAGTGTTCTACTGCGGTGCTGCAGGGCTTGTAGCGGAATTGAAGCAACTTTCATTGGATTTCACTCGTAAAACTAACACTAGATTCGACTTCCACAAAGAAAACTTTTGATGAAATTTGTCATAAGTATTCATTAAGCAACAGAGAAGGATACGTTTTGGCTTCAATGCAGCACATCTTGCAAAGCAGGCGAGCCAGTGCCATTTCTGTTATGGTTTAGGTTGCAACCCAGAGTAGTTACCAGAGATCAGCTTCAACAAAAGATTTCACTATAGCAAATATTAGCTTGAAGTCCAAGCTTTGAAGCTGTGTACATGAAATGATGTATATTAGTTAAACTCATTTTTTTAAAGTAAAATTGTTGTTGATTTCTTATGTAGTGGCAGAAATTTTCTCGACCTCTTATGTCCGGAGCTGTCTCTTCTCATATTAATAATGAACTATCCAGTTACTTTTCACGCCCTCTCCATTAAAACCAACCGTACACCTATGAAGATCTGTAAACAGGGTAACACTGATTCCACATAAATTTGTCAATAAATTTTTAAAAATAAAGAAACTTTAATGTGGGTGCCATTTCTTTGTTGGATTTAAGCTTTGACTGAGTTTTGAGGACCCAGTCTGTAATGTGCGTTCTGTTCTTTCATATGTATTGATACTTCACAGCTATGAGTGGTTTGAAAAATGAATTCTAAGCTTTCAAAAACGTGAATTATTCAAAGTAGCCTTATTCTTGTTGGGCACTGAGCTATACACACAAAACACTACAATTTAGTCATCTTAAAGATTCAAAACCTACAGAAATATGATTTAAAGGATGAAGCAGAGATCATGTTTAATGGATACTCCTTAATGGTTCACTTTTATTAAAAAAAATGTTAATATAGACTCATACTTTCACATGGACGCTAGTAATCCAAGTGAATCATCATATTAAGATAAAAGATCCTCCTCCATCCCCCACCAAAAAATATCAAACATATCATCTGAAATTACCAGATCAAAAATGATACTGATGAACAGATCCCAATACTAAAAAGTCCCGTTTCTGATTGTCTGCAACATTGTTATCCCATCAAGCATATATTCTACATAAAATATTAAACCTTTGTCTACTTCTCCTTCCACGAAACAGGGATTCCCAGTAATAATAAAAATGGATCTTCATCTCAGTCCTCAATCTGCATTAGTTTGTCTTTTGTTATGTCCCTTCTATAATTTTTATACACTAATGGTTGAATCCCTCCGAAAGAACCGGAACAGAATAATTCATTACCAAATATAATAATGTAAAACTCATGGACTTCACTAAAAGTAGCTGGAGAAAAACTCATGGACTCTGTCATCAGAATCTTCAAACCACGCCACGGATTATCATATGTTCACGAGTATCAAAATTGATGCCAAAATAAAATATAAATTTTATATTAATGTGCGTACAAGTGCATGTATGACAGATGGCGTTTTCAACAATTACGTATAAAAATCAAATCAAAGAATTATAAGCACCTTTCAATTTTTGTGATAGAAGTTGTTGATTTAATATCTCATACTTGATTTAATGTTCAACTTTTGTACAACATTGCACCAATATTTGAATGAAATATACCATTTGTTGTGAAAAGTAACCAATCATGTGATACTACATCAGCGGCACAAGTATTGGGGCCTTTTGCATGCCTATTGGTCTCACTATTTTTTTGGTCTTTTTTGGACACCTTGGCAAAAAGCATGCTGATGTGGCATCATATTTGATGATGTGGCCCTGAAACCTTAGTTAAAAGCAGGGGACTTGCCAAGTAAGCTGCTATAAAAAATTCGGAGTGATTTGAAATTTCCATGTAGGATTTTGAAAAGTGTGAAGTTAGGGTGCACAACTATTGGGTCATCTCCCCTAGATAATTTAATGAGCTTTTATCGTTGGAAAGTGTTTTTAAAAAAAATCTATTAAAAATAAAAAATAAAAGATTAGATTTTAAAAATTTTAAAAAATAAAAATTATAAGTGATTCTTTAGTTTATTAGCCAAGTTGAATGATTTAAAATTTTTTTATTATAGATCAAGTTTTAGTCAATAGAAAACTTTTAATATTTAAAAAAAATTAGATTGGAATCATACCTCAAGTGAATGTGATGAAATAGATATCTAGAATACTAAGCTATAGAAATCCTTAAGCACTAAGCTAAAGAAGGTCAATTGTCATGCACTTAGAGTACTTGTTTGGTAAAATGGATACTTAGCATATTAAGTTGAGAGAGGCCGATTATTGTACACTTCGAGCACCTAGATATTTGAACCATTAAGGTGGAGGAGGTCAATAATTGTGTACTTAAAGCACCTATAAGTAATGGGCTATGAGAAAATCTAAGATGTTTACCCTTTCAAAAAAGAAAAGAAACAAAAGTGAGAGAAATCATTTAAATAACACTAGTAGTTCTAAGAAAATTTAAGAGCTTACAATATTATGTGTATATTTTGTTGATACTTGAATTCACTAACCAAGGTATAATTGTAAATATATAATGGTGTTAAAGGAACATGCTAAAAAATTGACTCATTTTTTATTAAGTATAAAAATCAAATTTAAAATTCATTCTTAAATACAAAATAATTAAAAGAGGGGTAAAATTTATTCAAAACCAAAAGAGGTACAAAGAAAAGGCCTTACACAGCCCTATCAAGCTCCACTAAGTGGGCCAACCTTTGAGACAAATCCAGGGATAATTTACCCCCATCCACAATGTTCCAATTTTGCATCTTATCGAAAGCCCATTTGGCCAAACAATCCGCTACCCCATTCCATTCTCTAGGAATATGATTGAAAGTAACATAATCCAAAGAAGCACATAGATGAAGAATTTGTTTAACAACCAAAGTTAGATGCCAACTAGCATCTCCTAAATGTTACCTATTCAACACATTCATCACCACCTAAGAATCAGGCTCACAAATGAGCCTTCTCCATCCAAGATGACAACCGCGCTTCAAGACGCTTATAAAATGGCAACCGCCTCCATCAAATTGATAGTATGGAGACCCTTATAAATATAAAAGATAAATTGAATAGTCCTAGAACTATCACGTCTAACTCCACCAATACCAGCATGACCAGGATTTCCATGGGAAGAACCATCTGTATTGATCTTCAAAACACCTTGAGGAGGAGGAATCCAACGCCCTTCCTTGTTAATCTTCTGAAGAGGGTGTTGACGTCTATTTCTCACAACCTAACCCTATTGAGGGGGGAGATGAAGACGATTGCAATAACCAACATCTTTGGGATCCACAATCTCTACCAAATCACATTTTGCCAAAATAGTCTCTTCCTAAGAACGAAGAATTTTCCACCACAAGCGATGGGATGCCAACATCTCATCATGAAAAATCCTATGGTATCTCTCTAACCAGATATGCCAAATAATAAAGGAAGGGCCAAGATCCTAAGCAACTTGAAGAAATGAGGTTTTAATAGGGGCCTTACCCCAACAATAAAAAACACAGCCAATGAGGACACATGCCAACAGACTTGGTTCCACACACCCCACCAGAAGTGCCACATGATCTTTGTAGCAAAGGAACATTGGAAAAAGAGATGAGAGACACTCTCCTCGCTTGCCCGACACAACACACACCTCGAGGGGCCCTGAAAACCTCACTTACACAAATTATCCCAAGTAAGACATCAATTTTGAAACACCAACCACAAGAAAAAGTTACACTTGGGCCAAGAAAAATTGTGCCAATCATGTCTCCACCAAGGAACCTCTGTGTCCCCAAACAACTACCTACCAAGTTGCACATATCATGCTGAAACATAATATTTCTCAAATAGATCACTGCCAGCCCAAGCCAAAACATCATGCCCCACCAAAGTACTACATTCACGAGAGGCAAGAATTTGCACCAACTCACACTTGTCTTCCTAGACGACACTCTAGGTGGCCACTCAGAAGAGTGCTTCCATCTAAAACTGGCAGCCATCCCACAATTTTGAGTAACCTTATAATGCTCAAGTGTGACCCAGCTTGCAGTAGAAAAAATATAACCATAAATAGTTAATCCATAGCCAAAAACAATACAACCATGAATAAATAATATATAGTCAAGATCAAAATTCTTATTATAGATACAACAATCTCTTGGCTCTATGTTATGTATAAAGATACATGGATATGCAAGCTTTTTTGGTTGTCAATCTCATGAGCTATTCTTGTTGGAACAAGGAAGGTAAATATGACCATGACCATCAATATTCCCTTTCAAGTACCTTAGACTTAATACATTTGGATGAAAGACATTTGGCTGAAATGTGATGTCATCACAACCTTCAAATGAAGCCATTTAAAAAAAATTTAAAACCTTATTTCAAAGGCTCTTCATTTAAAGCTCCCTTTGATGCCATCACATCGTTGCTCACAAAGTTTTTGAAAGAAAAATCAATTTGAAGTAGGTTTGGACCATCAAAGAAAGTCACCATGACATAGATTGTAGGCCTTAGAGTAATACTTCTAGAAAGTATAATTTGTTATATGCATTTTTTAATTATTACGATTTTTTTCTAGTTTTAATGAACATAATTTTTTAATCAAATATAAGGGTTTCACCATCACTTTTAACAATTAAATCAATAAGAAGAAAATTTTCAAGATTTCATACAAAGATTATATATAAATATATATGTATTTTTAAATTAAAATTTATTTGTGTTTTTTATGTAAGTTTTAATAGCTTATTTTTTATAGTTAAGTAATTTGAAAAGTTTCAATTATTCTATAATGCATAACATATTTTACAAAATATATAAAGTTATATATTCCTTAACATAGATTGGTAGCACCAATATTCAGTGCATAGATATTATTTATAACTTTTTTTTTGAATAATTTATTTATTATTAACTTTTTATGTCAAATTAATTGTAATTTAGACATAATTTTATTCTAGATAACACATAAATATTTATGCATATATATGTAAATTAACCTTTGTTGTTGAAATAAGGACATCCATGTATAACACACAAATATTTAAAAGAAAAATCTATATTTTTAAATTTTTGTATTGTTTCATATACATGTAATAGAGATCTTGATGTTTAGTGAAAAGAATATGTTCACTAGAAAATAATAGATAAATAAGTAATAAATTAAATATATTCAAAATCATACTTTCTAGAAAGCTTACTTTGAGGGTCATGATCTTGCAAATTATCATGTCACGTCGATTCTATTTATTGGTATAACCCAAGGTTTGAAACAAGAAAATGAAAAAAAATATAAAGACTAAGGTAAAACAGCCCATCCAAGAACCTTCAAATGAAGGTATTCAAGGATTTTTGTTGGAAGGTACCTTTGAACAAAGTTCCTTTTCATGACTTAAATTTTTTTAAAGATTTGAGGGACCTTTGAATTAAGGTTAAAGTGACACCACCTTCAAAGGTGTTTGCTAATTTATTTCTCTCCAACCATGCAAATTCATAATGTGCTACAAGTGGGTTGCACTATTGAGGATTTACCTTACTATAAAGTATTAAAAATAGGTTAGTAAAAAATATTGTAAAAATGATAAGTTATTTCATAACATACATACATGCATGCATGCATACCCATCTTTCGCTAGCAACGAGACTTGCTCCTCCACGCAGATCAAGAGTTCTTTGTCTCTGTTATTCAGAGCTATTCGACCTACTTCCTCGCAAATGGGATGAAGCAGCTACCTTAACCTGATGATTCCCATTCACAAAATCTAAAAATCATTTCATTTTTTTACAATTTACTTGCTATAAGTGATAGAAACTCAAACTTTGGTTCAAAATGCTATTCATTTCAATATGCCACTTAGGCCAAAGAGTGAAACACACTATTGTGAGATGTCGAAAACTAAATGAATTTTCTAGTTTATCTTTTGCATAAACTAGAAAATTATCAGAATAAGTTGAAGAAAAAGAGTTGAAGAACACCTTGATAGCACAATCGAATTCTCTCACCGTATAGTATTTTTTTTTCTATGAATATAATAAAATTGGTGCTATTATTCATTGAGATTTTTATAACAAGATTTTCCAACGTAAAATTCATATTGTATGTTATTTTATGACTAAAATTATACATACACACAATTTTATTAACAATAATAATAAAATTTTAAGTAATATACTTAAGAAAATATTAAGTAACATAGATAGCTAACTAATTCGCACACATCATATAAAATGTCACCATTGCAACATACTAAAACTAAACTATGTATTTGACCATACGCAAGTCACACTTAGGGTCACAAATCTAATATTTAATAAAAATAATTTGAACATTTGCAATTGACTAGGCAAAGTTATCTATCACTTGATACTTGAGGGATTTGTGCCTCTAAATTAATATATTGTTATATCCATGTATATTTGGGGCTTTTTAAATGATAAAAAGTGACCTAGATATCACTTTATTAATAAGGGGAAACATGATAATTTAATAACGTAGCCTATGGGTAGGTATTGGGGTTAGAAAGAATACACACAAGGCAAGTGGGGTGTTTTTAAATGGCTTTCCAAACCATCTACATTTCACTTTGTATAAGTCAATTAGAGGAAATATTATTCACTACGTTGGTCTTGTCAAAGGCTTGTGATGTTATCCTTTTTCACACCACAATTTTGTATTGTATTGCCTCATAATACCAATGGGTGCCTACTTAATCCCAACTCTAATGTAGTGAACAAATAAGATAATGGTCAAACCAAGGCTCAATATAATTCTACCTAGGTTTCCTAGAACTAGTTATCAGATCCTTCTAGTAATTCTATGATCCTATCTAGAAGAATAACCATGCAACTCTAAAATCATTTCATTATAATATTAATTATAGATTAATTTATGTATACTATAAATGAGATATCTATTATTAGGAGGATTCCTTGTTATAGTTGGTATGGAATGTGTTTGGTGATTGAGATGTTTATAAGAACTTTTAATCAAATCATTTTTTATAGAATGATATATTTTTCATAACGTTTTTAGGTGTCTTGTGATATATATGGCCTAGATATCACTTAATGTTGAAATAAATAATTCATATATTAATTATTCATTTAATTGCATTAATTCACTAAATAATCGATGCCTTAGTTAGTAATTAATTATTGGTATTTATTAGTTCGTTAATTAATTAACTACAAATAATTAATTAATATTTATCTCCATGCATAATGCAAACTAGGAAAAGCAAACTATGTTTAGATTTTGGAGAGTTTCATGCATTAATTAGTCTATTATGATTTTTGTGCATACATGACTGATTCATGCATTGTGTTTCAAATCTCAGTCTATCTTGTAGACTCCACCATTTAGGATTTCTATCTTTAGAGTTAGATTTCTTTATAAGGATTTCATATCCTTCATTGTAATTAAGCAATTTCAAAGCAATACATTCAATTATTGTTAAATGTCTTCAATTATCTTTTTGTTGTTCAATTGTCTCTTTATGCATGATAGGTATTCTTGCAAAAGATAACTGGGCTTTTGGGATTCACATTTGATGAATTCTAACACTTAAGTTAAGGGGAAACAAGATAATTTAATAACATAACCTATTGGTAGGTATTGGGGTTAGAAAGAATACACATAAGACAAGTGGGGTGTTTGTAAATGGCTTTCTAAATCCTTTACATCTCCCTTTGTATAGGTTAATTAGAGGAAATATCATTTACTATGTTGATCTTTCTAGGGTTATGATGTTGGAGCCATCTATTCTCCATACAAAACAACACTTGATCAAAAACACAAAATATGCAAATCACACGAATTTTTACACAATTTCTACTAGTTTGATCCTCCTAATATGCCTTCTCAATGATGTAAAAATGTAAAAAATCTAGGTATGTGCAGGATCATGAGTGGCAATACGAAAAAAATTGCCTTCTCCACTCGCCTGAAAATGCGAAAAATCTATGTTGACTTTTTGCTTGGCTTGGATGTCAATACATCTAGCCATGGCAAAAACCCAAGCAAATTGAATATCCGATATTAATTAAATATTATATTAATACAATATATATTTTATTATATATATATATTATATATATATTATATATTATATGATATATTATATATAATATATTATATACTATTTAATATATATATTATGTTATATATGATATAATATAATATATATTATATGTAATATATTATATATAATATATAATATATTACATATTATATATTGTTTAATATATAATATTTAATATAATATTGTAGCATCGTAAATTGTACACCCTTGTTGGGGTGGTACAATTCCACGCTTGGTTTAGCACCCGCCTTAGTGTGTTTTGCATCCTGCATATCTCATCTCCTTTAAGTATTTAATTAATTAATTTTATTAAATCTAAATTCATATTTCACCTCTTCACATGTTATAAAGTTGGGCTCTTTATCCTAAGTGTGCCCCTTTTCATTTTATTCTTCCAATAAATCATTAAATCATAAACCTTAATTATGTCCTATTTTGATCTTTAAGGCCTGATTTCATATATCAAAACACCTTGAAATCAGATGTAACTTTGGGATTCGCTCTAATATCATCATATCTAACGGCCCCGAAAATTTGCTAAAAAGTTGGTCAGACCATGTGAACTTTGCACACAGTCCTCGACATTTTTGTCGAAATTTCAGGAGCATAATTCTATGATATTATAATGCCTAACCCCAAAATATGGGTGGGAAATTCGAATCCTAGGCTGGCCTAAAGATGGAATTAAGATCTAGGGTTTCATACACAAGAGCTCTCTTTCTTCATTTGAAGGTTTAAGAAATCAAATCTAGAAAAAGCTTTTGGAGCGATTGCAAGGAGCCTTCTATGTAGCGAAAGAGTAGATCTTTGAAGTCTTCAACAACATTCAACAAAACCTATCAAGCATTCATCAAGCATTCTTCCATGAATTAGGGGCTTTTGAAGATATGGGAAAACAATAGGAGATCACCGACTAAAGATTGGCATGTACCTCTCCCTTGGGGTTGGGTATGATTTCATATTGTTTCTATGTTTTTGTATGGGATTTGTTACATAAATTTGATTTACATTCATGCTTTAGATCACTTTGCATCATTGATTTAGAGCATTTACTTTGTCAATTACAAGAAATTAGGGTTTACTCTTAGGGTTGCTCTAGATTGTTTACTCTCATCCTAGGATCTTGCACACACTATTTTACTTTACAAATTGGCTATTCGTTGACGTAGAAATCACCAAAATGGGGGGTTGACTAAGGTAAAACCCTACATAGCCACCCAAAACCCTATTTTTCAACTATAGGTGTAGGTTTGGATCTGAGTGTTGCTGGAAGTTTCAGGACCAACAGAGTGCACAGGGATTGTTTTGAGGGCCAAAATTCATCAAAAACCCCTGGGATAGGGGTGTGGTGCCCTGGTCCTACCCAAGACAGGGGTGTGGTGCCCTAGTCCTCCCTATTTTTAGCAAGGTTTGACAGAGCAATAGGTTTCAAATCTCAGTTTCCAGTTTCACAGGTATAGCTTCAGGCCTATAAAATTAGGATAGTGGTGCAACACCCCGGTCCTAGGCATTTTTGCTCAGATTTCTGACACAGGTGCACCTCTGAATTTGCCTCTTAACCTATACTTTTTAGTAGCATATCATTTATTCTTAGTTCTGCATCTTTGGATTAGGGTTGTTTATGCATATTTGTATTCTAGGTTGAATATTCAAATCTGCACTCTTGCATCACTTCTTCCCCTCATTTGCAGCAAAGGAATAGAAACCTTAAGAGGTAATCCTTGTCTCTCTCCTCCTCACAAGAAGTAGTTGAACTATGTTACCTCCCTAGGCTCTTTCGTATTCCACAGTGTGTACATGAGAATGGGATTAGGACTTGTTTGCTTAGTCTCACTTTTTCCCCTACACAAATATATTATATATTATTCATATATAGTTTATTATATGAATAATATATAATATATAAGAAATGTCCGGAAAAAGGTATAGGTATCGGATATCCAATTTCTTCGATCCTTGCGGGTATTTTTATACCCACTAGGACAACCCATTGGTCATTTTTCACCCACGGGTTGTGCAGACTCTTGAAATCTGATATTGGATTTAAAACCTAATATCCGATTTGAAGGATTTTTTGTCAATTCTTCAGCAAAGGTATGATTTTATTGCGATTTTGTTGTCTTTTTATCAATTTTTCACAATTTTTTTTGTTTTTCGATTTTTTTTATAGAAATTAGGTTTTTTCATTTGAAATGCATTGTTCTTTGAAATTTGTTGATTAAATTTAAATTTTCAACTTCAATTAGGTAAAATGGGGGATAACAATGACAATCCCGAACAACCATAACCAACACAACCACCAAACCCTTCATTATCAAAGCCTCCATTACCAAACCTCCCCTCAATTCAAAATTTAATTGGTCAAAATTTGAACCAATTGAGGGGCATTGCAAATATTTACAGTATAATCCCTCGTCTAGCCCCAATGTTAGCTCCACTTAATGCCATAATAAACAATGTAGAAACTGTCATCGTGGAGCACAATTCTGTTCTTTTGTGGTGAGAGTCCATGAGGAATAGATATGAGAATGGATTGACCTATGATTAGGTCAAGGATATTGAGATATCCAAAGCTGATATTGCCACATTTTTTATCAATCCTCACACTAGACAACCCATAGATGTGAAAAATAAATAAAAGTTCCATCAAATGGTGTCAAAATGATGATATTGTAAAAAACTTTTTAGATTGTTGGTGGATGGTTTTTGATAGACCACCCAACAACAATCTTGATGTCTCATTTTATTTCATCAAAAAATTGTATGCTGAGTTTGTTTTAGGCAAGCATATCAACTACTTTGACATCAAGCCTTTCCAAGGTGTGGGTTTAGGTATGCCTCAAGATTGACCTGGGGCAATTTGCGTATTATAGGGCCCATATGTTCCCTCTCCTCCCGTTGATCCCCCACCTCCTATACAACATCTAGATATTATTGTCAAGGCAACGCCACAGACTATATCAGTTATTCACTCTTTGAGTAGCCTTTTGGTTTCTCAGGCTGGGGCACTAGCTCAGCCTTTTGGTGATGCTAGCAGTGGATCCATTGGCACTAACACATCCTCTTCAGCTCCACATATTTGTGTGTCGCATAACTGTGCTATGTGCAATAAAGTATGCTTAGGTCCTATTGGAGAGCATGTTGATCATCCCACTGACACTGTTGATTACGAGGTGCATGATATGCTCGATGTACCAGATGTGACGATAGGGACTGGAGCATACCTTGGGGAGTCCTCACATGCTAGAGACAAGGAAGTACCTTCATCATACACTGACGATATAGTGGTAAGACTTGTAATTTCATAGTGCATTTTATTTTAAATGAATATTTATAAGAGATAGTATTAAGTACTAATGTTTGTATACATGGTATATTTAACAGTTGATGACTGAGGAGGAGTTATCATAGGTCCATGATGGCACCCGATGGCCATTTCATTTGGCCTTGACAACTATATGATACATATGTTATTGCACCTAGTTGTTTACATTTTTTATTGTACATACATGCTCATCATTTAAATTGTCATTAATTAAATTATATAATAACTTGCATGTTTATCTTATTTTACTCTTGTAGGACACACCTAGCGCAAATGTGGTGTTGTGCAATCCAGGCTCTGGTAGTGTAGTCGGAGACAAGGGAAAGGTAATTGAATGCAAACATGGTTGAATTAAGAGTTTAAATAACATAATAATTATACATGTCTACATAGATTGATAGTTTCACATACTTGTCATCTTTATGTATAGAGAATTGTTGGCTTCACATCCTTGTTGACTACACCCACTACACCTGAAGAAGCAGAAGAGATGCTTCAAGTACATGTGTTTATTTTATTTTGTGTTTAGAAGATATAATTTGTTCCTATCATCGACAATTATATGTTAACTTGTATCAATATTATGCTTGTGATTATATATAGGTTGTCTACGAAAATCTTGATGACATCCCTACTCTAGGGAATACATATTCCAAGACTCCTCCCCAACTTAAGAGAAAACGTGGAGATGAGGTAATCAAGAATTCAATTTTAGAGTTCAATTATAGTTCAATGTATATTGATTTTTATGATAACTTTTTGAATGTAAATTATATAATTGTGGTTTGATTTTCCCTGTGCAGGATCCTTTAGAGTCGAGGAGTGTTGCGAAGAGGATCGATTTTGATGATCCATCAGTAGTTTAGGATGTGATAGAACATTTTGGGATACTTACATGTCTAGTTGGCATGCATATTTTGTATATGGACATACATTTACATATATCGACATACATTTTGTTTGAGTTGGTGATTATGTCATTTTTGCATATGGACATAAACTTCTAATTATTCGACATTTGATATATAGATGTTGAGATTCAATATAATTTGTTCCTTATGTGTGTGGCGTCATTCTTTTAAACTTTAATCTTCAATCCAATAATTAACAATTGTAAAAATATGAACAATAGAATGTTATTTGTATAATCTTCAGATTCGATATAATTTGTTACATCTAAATCTTAGGTGTTAAATTTGGTTGCTTTGGAAACTTCACCAAATTTAATGACCATATTGGTATTGTTATTAATCATAACATGGATACTTAGTAATGACAAATAAAAAGTAGCAAAGCATCTTCTACAGTGAAATGTATTTTTTTCATAATCCATTGGTTACATTTAGCAACAATCCCCCATCATTAAAGCTATCTCAGTAGGGAGATACTATGAAGAGGTCCATTTGCACACATTTCCCATTAAATTTAAGATCTGAATATATGAAATCTAAACATAAATTTGTTTTGATTGTCATCCAGCTACTGAAAGATACAAATTTTACCTTCCTTTCTTTTATTATCACATGCAAAATATCTCCAACCCCCACTGAACGTAGGCATATTGTACTTCATAATGCATTGTAATGTCGGTTCCAACATGTCTAGTTAGGAATTCTTACCCCAAGCATGCTCTTTTTTTGTGCCCCCACTCAGTCGAACACTTAGGGCCATACCCTACCGACGTTGTCCCTTGAGCGCCCTAAGTGCGAAAAATTGTCAAAATTTGACCGGTTGTATCTCAAAATTCATGGCACCTGTGAATGATTTGTTTTAACCTATAGGGTCATGTGAGGGACACCTATAATAGTTTTTCTCATATTTTCAATATTAGAAGCGACTTTCGTAGGGCGGTGATTTTTCAGGTGACAATAAATCATCAGATGCATTAAATGAAAAGTTGTCATAGAGCCAAATTCTTGTTTTGCTCGTCGTGGGAATGAACCGTTAGTTATAAAACATTTTATTAGGAATTATTACCCTAGGAATACTCCTTTTTTGCCTCCCACTTAGTTGAACTCTTAGGGCCATACCCTACCGGCGTCATCCTTTGAGCACACTAAGTGCGAAAAATTGTAAAACTTTAAAAGGTTGTATCTTGAAATTTGTGGCACCTGCGAATGATTTGTTTGAACTTATAGGGTCATGTGAGGGCCAACTACAATATCCTATCCTGTATTTTCAAGATTCAGAGGGGTTTTCATAGGGCAATAGTTTTTTAGTTTACCAAAAAATCCTCAAATACATTCAATGAAAAGTTGTGGCAGAGCCAAATAAATAAATTGCTCATCGTGGGTGCAAATTATTGGTTCCAACACATTCAATTAGGCATTATTACCCTAGGAATGCTCCTGCCCCCCCCCCCCCCCCCCACTCGATCGAACGCTCAAGGCCATAACCTATCGACGCCGTCCCTTGAGCGCCCTAAGTGTGAAAATTTATCAAACTTTGAAAGGTCATATCTCGAATCCTGTGGCACCTGTGAATGATTTTTTTGAACCTATACGGTCACATGAGGGCTGCATACAATAGACTATCTCATATTTTCAATATTCAGAGTGGTTTTTGTACGACAGTGATTTTTCAATTGACCAAAAAATTGCCAGATGCATTCAATGAAAATTGCCATGGAGCCAAATTCTTGTTATGCTCATTGTGGGTGTGAACCATTCATTCCAACACATTAGGTTATGCATTCATGCCCTAAGAATGCTCCTTTTTTTCTTCCCCACTCGATCAAACGCTCAAAGCCATACCCTATCGACATCGTCCCTTGAGCGACCTAAGCGCGATAAATTGTCAAAATTTGATAGGTTGTATCTCAGAATTTGTGGCACCTACAAATGATCTGTTTGAACCTATAGGGTCATGTGAGGGCCACCTACAATAGCCTTTCTCAGATTTTCAATATTTGGAGCGGTTTTCATAGGGCAACGATTTTTCAGTTTATCAATTCAATGAAAAGTTGCCACGAAGCCAAATTCTTGTTTTGCTTGTCGTGGGTGCAAACCGTCAATTCCAACACGCCTAGTTAGGAATTCTTACCCCAATAATTCTCATGTTCCCCCCCCCCACTCGATCAAATGCTCAGGGCCATACCCTCTTGACATCGTCCCTTAAGCGCCCTAGGTGCAAAAAATTGTTAAAATTCAATAGGTTGTATCTCATAATTTGTGGCACATGTGAATGATCTGTTTGAACCTATAGGGTCATTTGAGGTCCAATTACAATAGCCTATCTCAAATTTTCAAGATTCAAAGCGATTTTTGTAGGGAAGAGATTTTTCAGTTGACCAAAAAATCATCAGATGCATTCAATGAAAAGTTGCCACAGAGCCAAATTCTCATTTTGCTCGTCATGGGTGAAAACCGCCACTTACAACACATTCGGTTAGGAATTCTTACCCCAAGTGTGCTCTTTTCCCTCCCCCCCACTTAGTCGAATTCTCAGAGCCATACCCTACTGGCGTCGTCCCTTGAGCGCCCTAAGTGCAAAAAATTATCAAAATTTAACAAGTTGTATCTTGGAATCCCTGGCACCTGCGAATGATATGTTTGAATCTATAGGGTCACGTGAGGTCCACCTATAATAGCATGTCTCATATTTTCAATATTCAAAGTAGCTTTCGTCGGGCAGTGATTTTTCAGTTGACAAAAAAATTGTTAGATGCAATCAATGAAAAGTTGCCACGAAGCCAAATTTTTTGTTTTTCTCGTCGTGGGTGCAAACCATTGGTTCCAACACGTTTGGTTAGGCATTCTTACCCTAGGAATTCTCTTGTTTTTCCCCCCACTCATTCGAACGCTCATAGCCATAGCCTACCAGTGTCATCCCTTGAGCACCCTAAGTGTGAAAAATTGTCAAACAAGCCTGTATTAAATGATACTGAGGATGAAAAGGATAAATATAGACTAACAAGCCTATATTAAGTTATAATTAATTTTGGGAAGCAGTAATGATCATGATCATCAATATTTGCATATATTCTAGACACATAATTACCTTTAGACTTACATGTGACATCCATGAACATACATAAGTGGGCCATACACATAAGATTTGTTAGTCTATGCATCTTTTTTCATCATTATCAATACAACTACACCAATTTACTCATGTACAAATACATTGTATATCATTATTACAATGACACCAATGTACTCATGTACAAATACATTATATATCATCAATACAACTACACCAATGTGCTCATGTGCAAATAAATTGTATATATTTGTACTCATGTACAACTATATCGTATATCATCATAACAAAGTTACATCAATGTACTCATATAAAAATACAACATCCCACTTCATGTGCATCAAATATCCTCACGTCCTAAGAGTCAAGCTTATGTAGAGCAATGTCTGCATATAAATGAAGACCAATATAAGCAACGTGAACAACATCAAAAAGACCTGCATTTTTAAGAATTGTTAATCTATACATAAAAAACATGATAATAAATTGAGAGGTGGGATTATATACAATGAAGATACATCCTTTTGAATTATATCAAGTGTACCCACAATGTTGATGCAAAAATCGTGATGCATTGGTATTGTATATCATCAAAAAGACTTGCATTTTTTAAGAATTGTTAATCTACACATAAAAAACTTGAACATAAAGGTTTTATGATCAATATTTGAATTGAAATGCATGATAATAAACGAAGAGGTCAGATTATACATCATGAAGATACATGTTTACGAATTATATAGAGTATACCCACTACGTTGATGCAAAAATCATGATGCAATAGTACTGTTCATCTAAATGACCCGCATTTTTAAAAATTGTCAATCTACACATAAAATACTTGAACATAAAGTTTTTATGATCATTAGTTGAAATGAAATGCATGATAAAAAATAAAGAGATAATAAAGACATGCTACTCAAGTGTGCTTGAAGGGTCATCTCTTTTCTTAAGAGTGTCTGGTATTTCTTCATGATCAACACTACTCACTGTCCATAATTCTTTTGTCTTTGGTCTTGCTTGATGATTCATCACCTTGACATTTGTAGCTATTGTAGACACTCAAAATTGTCATGTCTAATTAAATAAATATTTTATTTATTTAATTATCTAAGCCTAATTCTTCTATTAATTAAATAAATTTTTATTTATTTAATTAATTCATTTATCCTCTTCTAGCCTTATTTCTCATTTAAATAAATACATTTATTTATTTAAATTATCCCTTTCCTAAATTGAATAAATATTTTATTTATTTAATTGCCCTACTTCTACTATTAATTAAATAAATCTTTATTTATTTAATTAATTCATTAGCTTTTTCTACACATGACACATGTCATTCATCTCTTATTTCATACACTACCTACCCCTTTCATTATTTTATTATTTCCTCTACCTACCCTCTAATCCTAGCCGACCTCTCTTTTTACACCTCTCAATCTTAACCCTCCATTTCATATTGTGTCTTCTATTTAAGGAGATGCTTTCTTCATTGTCAAACCCTAATGCCTAATGACATATCCTAATGACATATCCTAATGACTGATTTTGGAGTACTTGGCTACACTACAATTCCACTTGCAACCACATTCCGTTCTTTGTTGAGCTCTTGTGCATACAAAAATCTGAGAGCAAGCATATCAAACAAGATCAATGGAGATAGGAAGAATGGAGATCAAAACCCTATTGGACATGTGATGGTATAATCTTTATGATTTTGAGTTATTTTGCATTGTCTTAGGTTATCTTCATATGTTATGGTGGATCTTTGTTCATTGTTAGGCTAGGGTTTTGTGGTTGAATCCATTTTAGTCTTTCAATATTGTTATCATTGTTATCCATTTTCACCATATACATTTTGGCATGCCCGGTGGGACTCTTGTCCCTTTGCATTTAACATTTTTGTTGCAGATTTTGCATTTTTGAAGTTGCAGATCGGACGATTTTGATGACATTTTAGTTTTTTCCGCGTCTGCGAGTGTTCGGATCGCGTTTTTGTGTTTCAGAAGCGTCTGTGATATCGTGAATCGCGCCTGTGTTTTTGCCAATTTTTATTTTTGCAGGTTTCTGGAATCGCGTCTGGGAATTTTAATCGCGTCTGTGACTAATATTATCGTGTCTGCGTTCTTTAGTCGTGTCTGTGACCTTTGATCACGTCTGTGAACTACAGAACCGCATCTGTGTAGTTCAGACGCGTTTGTGTCTGGTATAAAGGCGTCAGTGCTTTCTGTTTTGCAAATTTTTCAAGTTTCTTTGATTCAGGTTTTCGGATTTTGTACTTAGGGTTTCAGATCTGGTTTATTTTCGGCTAACCTTCGCAGATCTAGCTAACCTGGTTTGTGCAGCTTGCTTTGGAGGCAAATACGTTTTTGTTGAAGGCCCCTTTTCACAAAGTCTTTTTGGGTTTTCTAAAATTTACCTAACTTGTGTGCTTGCAGGAAGGGGTTATCATTTGAAACAACCCAAACTACTAACAATTTTGTTGCAGGGCCTTAGCTAGGGTTTTGTAATTTTTATTGTGTGCCTTGTTTTCATAGCTTAGCAAACACTTCAATTGGTGCACTAAAATTGAATCATTGTCTTTTGTGTCTTGAGCAATAGGCTCTTTTTGTTTACTCTTTAGAGGGCCTGTCTTCCCGTGTGGTCATTAGGACTACTAGTGAGAAGAGAACGAACCAAGTGGTAGCGAGGAAAACCCACCTCATCCAAACCACTATAATCAAATGTATTCATGGTGAAAACTATGGATAACGTGTGCTGATTAGTTCATACCGACACTATGTCTCCCCATAAACCCGTTTGATCAAATTTATTTGATCATTTGTAGGGCGTAACCCCTACTGGCTGGGAGCCTTCTGTATTTACAGAGCTGAAAGTGCCACATGTATGGCCACACGAGCGGATGCCCTTACTAGCACCTCTTTGTTTTAGATGCCCAAATCCTTCTAGTTGTTGAGGCAGGAGGTTGGACCTCTGGTAGCGGCCCACACACATACGGTTCTTAGTAGAGATACAAAGTTCGCCATGGGGAGTTTTCATGGGGACTGATGCTTGGCTGACCCGAGAAGTGAGTGCCGAGGGTGGAGCCAGTGAGGTCAAGCATCTAAGTATCCGCTCTGAATAGCGTAGCCTCGGGGGTAAAACCCTATGTGGGATCAACAACTATTGTCTTGGCCAGCCTTAAGATTTGTGCTTGTCTTATGCTAAACACGCAAACATTCAAGACAAAACAGCAAAACATTGTGTCTTTTGTGTCTTCAAGTGTATGCAAAATTTTTTTACATCAAACAACACACTTTTGGAGTCTAAACAGTCTGCAAACATTGAGTCATCAACACTGTGTCCTCTTGTCACGAAAAACAGTCGAAAAATCAGATTTGGTCACAACAAAACAACTTCACAGATAGAAAAAAATTGCACAAAGTTTACAGAAACGCGTCTGTGTCTGTTCAAACCGCGTCTGTGTCGGATAAACGCGTCTGTGAAGTACAGAATAGCGTCTGTGTTTTTATCAGCGTCTGTGTCGAACAGAGACACGTCTGTGTCTGGGAATTGTGTCTGTGAAGTATACAGGCGCGTCTGTGTCCTCAATTGCAAAAAAAAAAACTGTTACAGTCCCAGCAAACATCGATAGGAAAATCTCAGAGTCACGTCTGTGTTTAACAGAGTAGCGTCTGTGTCTAAAAACCGCGTCTGTGAAGTATACAGAGGCGTCTGTGTCAGGATTTGACAATTTTAACAGTCCAACAAACAAAAGAAATCAGTTTCGGCATACTTGAGCTTCCTAGGTTGTCTCTTCAGGTTTAATCTAGCATTTAGCCTGTTCTAAGGTCTTACATAGTCCATCATTGCTTCATACCTCATTTTACATTCATACTTGTCTAAACTTGAGTCAAAAGGTCACTTGCTTGTCCTCATCATACTTTGTCAACACACTACATACAACTACACTTTGCTAAGTGGTCCCTCATCAAGGTTTCTTACCTTTGGGTCTCATTTGGTCTTACTTAGAGTCAAGGTCAGCTTACCTCATCAAGAGATACTATCCTCTCTTTGGAAGTCACACCTACTCTACTATTTACATACTTGGTCTTACACTCTAGACATTGCAAGGTCACCTCAGATTCATTTACACTCCATACAACTTTTGGTCTTCCATACTCTTTTCATTTTTCATCTAGTCTCTCACATCTTGGTCTAACACCTAGTTCATGGTTGAAACCCGCCTTCAAAAATCTAGGAGAATAGCTAAGGAAGCTCAAGAATCCGCAAACATGAGTTCTTATGAGTATGACAATGATCTATTTTACAATCCTGCACACACTAGATTACCAGACATGAATGTTTATAGACACAATCCAAATGTGGAAAGCGCAAATACTATAAACAATGCTACACACAATGACAATGTGGACAATTTTTCAATACTATCAGCAGACATACAAGAATCTATAATGGATCCTCAATTCAATAGATTGGTTGAAGAGATAATGAGGAGAGATCGTCAATACTTTCTAAACATGATGGCACAAAGTGGAGCTAAAATACCACATGATTTTGACTTATCTCAACTTATGGAAAGTCGACCCTCACAACAAACTCAATCCAACATGGATCAAAGGAGACCAAATAGTGGAGGAAATAGAGGACCGAATATGATGCCTGAGTCACCATCAGTTTTGCTTCAAAAACCGGCAATCCCACATACACAAGCTCAAACATATGATACTTACACTCAAAGACCATCATGGAGGCCTTATGCTCAAACAAATGCTCAAGATATGGGTCAATTAAGACAAATGGATACACAAGGACATCCTCAAAATTTTGACACAAGGAGACCCCATGTCAAAATTGGGGGCAACACAATGGAAAATGAAAGGCCTATTGAATATGGTGTATATACGCAAAATAGATATGGGATTCCCCAACAAGAAGTTATGCCAAGTGCTCCACATATGTTGCAACAATATAGACCTCCATATGGACATGTCTACGATCAGTATCATCCATATATGCAACAAGTTCCTCCTCAAATGGGTATTACAAACATGGGATATGCTACAAGAAATCCATCTCCTCCCAAAAATAATTTGGAGCAACAAATTAGAGATCTACAAAAGAAAGTGGAAGACATGGGCACATCAAAACCCACATATACTATGAGAGATATATGCCCTTATCCCTTCGATAAGAGCATTCCAATGCCTCCGTTTCCTCCGCACTTTGTAACACCAAAATTTGACAAATATAGAGGGAGAGGAGACCCCAAGGCACATATAAGACAATTCTTCACAGCTTGCATTGAGGTAGCGGCAGAAGAAACATACTTGATGAGGTTGTTCCCACAGAGCTTAGGTGACCAAGCTATGGAATGGTTTTCTCAATTACCTCCCGGTATTAAGTCATGGGGCGACTTAGCAGAGGCATTCATTCAGCATTTCTCTTACAACATAGAAACAGATGTCTCAGTTACTACCTTGTGCAATACGAAACAAAAGGAAGGAGAATCTTTCGCAACATTTTTACAGAGATGGAGAAACCTAGCTAGCAGATGCTCTTGTGAGATCCCACAAAAACAAATGGTGGAGATGTTCACACAAAATGTTAACAAGGCTATTGGCTATGATCTCAGAAAAGCTTGTTTGTCTACATTCAAGGATGTCATTGAAAAGGGCCTAGCAACAGAAAAGGTCTTAATTGAATAAGGAGTTATCAAGCTATTCAAAGAAAACAAAGAGGACTTCAAAGGAAAGGACAAACCAAAATTTTGGAACAAGAACAAGAACACAGTTAATGATGGTGTTGTTGATGCCAACACGGTGAGACCAAAGTTCGTCTTTTCTGGATCAAGTTCTACCAACAATCAAGTGAACAATCAAACGACTGTTAAACCACGAAGGAAGTATACTCCATTGGGAGAACCACTTGAATCAGTATTCAAAAAGCTTGTAGCAAACAAAGTGATCACGGTCCCAGATTTTCCTCCATATGAACCAAAGGTAAAACCGAATTGGTGGAATGATGATGAATTTTGCGAATTTCATAAGAGCAAGGGTCATAAGACAAGTAATTGCCATCGATTGAAAAACATTGTACAAGATCTCATTGACAGAGGAGATATTGAGATTGAGGGACATTCATCTAACCAAGAGCATGAGGTGTTTAAGGAACCATTCCCAAAACATGACAAGGGAAAAGGCAAAGTCATAGATGATCAAGCCAATTACACTAGAGCATCTTACAATTATGATTCCACTATTAATCACATCTCAATGGACAATCATATTTCTACCATTACTATCAAAAACAAAAATCCTGAGAATCCTTCTCAAAGACCCAAAATTGTCCTAAAAGGTGTAGGATCTTCGTCCGCATCTACCTCTGAATGTCATGTTACAACCCGTCGAGGTAAGATTACATTGCCAGGTACCTCTACTAAGAATACCAATCTTTCATCAACCAAACCTGAGTACGATCTTGTAGAGCAATTAGGGAAAACACCCGCACTCATCTCTATTCTTGAGCTCTTACGTATATCTCCTGCACATAAAGCTATCCTTGATAAAACCTTGAGAGATACTGCTGTCCCTACTGATCTAAACGTGGATCAGTTTCAAGCCATGGTGGGATACTTATCCGTTCCACACTCCCTCACATTCACAGAAGCCGATGACGCCTCCATAAGTCAACCACATAATGCACCTCTACATATTGAAGCCTTCATACATAAACACCGAATAAAACGAGTCCTGATAGATGGAGGAGCAGGTCTTAATATTTGTACATTGAGCACCATCAGACAATTGGGATATTCTGACAAAGCTGTAAATTCTACAAACCAAATCACTATTAAGGCTTATGATGATGAAGAGCGCTCGTCCAAGGGTACGGTCATCTTACCACTAAGAATAGGGCCAGTCACAAAGGACGTGGTTTGTCAAGTCCTGGATTTAGACCTCACGTATAACATATTGCTAGGACGTCCGTGGATTCATGAAATGAGGGCAGTCCCATCAACATACCATCAGTGCATTAAGTTCCCTCACAATGGAGTCGAGGTAACGGTCAATGGTGATCCAAATCCATTCATATATTGCAATAACTTGAGGTCACATACTGAGACTATCATTCCCAGCAATCGTGAGGCTACTCCTTCTTCAGCATATATTGATCCTGAGTCATTAAAGCCTTCGACATCCAAACAAGGTGAACTTAGAGCCAAGTTTCAAGACAAAGGCATGGGAGAATACACTCTGAATCAAACAATGTTCTTACGACAAGTCATGAACTCCCCCAAGGAATATGGGAGGCCACATCCTAATAAGCAAATCTCCATCATGCTACTCAAATGGGATCCTACCGTCTTTCAAAAATGGGGCGAACTAGAGGAAGAAAATTTATATAAAATGCTATATAAGGACACTGAAGAGGATACACATGATCAAATTATAATACCCTGTGAGAACTATGGCAAAGGTTTCAAAATTCTGCAAAGATTCGGGTATGATGGAAAAAGTCCTCTTGGACTACGCAAAGAAGGTGTCAGGGAGCCTTTACAACCTGAGCTAACTACAAGAAGGGAACGCTCCAAGGGGCTTGGTTTTCTAAATCCCAAGATTCACAATAAAAGAACAAAACAGATATGGCGAGTCAAAGTGGCTGAAGTTCAACAAGAAGATGACTATTCTACAGATTCCAACGAATGGGAATGGGGTTCAGACAAATCCTCCAGTGACTATGAGCTCAACGAGACATTTAGAGAGCCAGAAGAACCTACAGAGGAGGAGGAGTTTTACAAGAAATTCAGAGTTGGTCAAGAACCGACCCATAAGGATCCCGCACAAGATTTGTTTCAAGGCCCTAGGTCAAGATCACATAGGATGAGGACACCTGTCCCTGAGGGTGCTACTAGTGATGATAATTTGGACTCACTCACGATCGAAACTGATGAGGAGAGTGCCATTGACGACCTCGATGACTATCTTGACATACCTGAATATAACCACATCTTCACTATTAGCCTTGCGAACTCTGAAAACACTAAAGACCTTCCCCTCGTACACCCCCAACTCATTGACTGGGATCAGGATGGACCAGCACAGCTTGATACATTTCAAAATGATGAAGCTATTGTCGATTATCTTGGCATTCGCGACGATCTTCCTCTTGGAGACCATAAAGCAGGATACGCCATAGAGCTTAATAACATGGCATACTTTGGTGAGGGCGTCGGGCCTTCTAGTCGCAAAAATGTGAAAATAAAAACAAAACAAGGGTCTTATGGCGAAAACCACACTGTGGCGCTATCTGACTTTAAAAAAGTAAAAAGAAAGGACGTATCTGAGGGTGAAAACCTCTCCGAGGCGCCCGAAGATGGAAGGCTTGACATTCTCCCAGCATCATATGAGGAAAAATCATCCATGTTGGTAGAGGAGACTATAAAGACAAACATTGGTACAACAGAGGTTCCACACAACATATTTTTGGCTCAATCATTGACAGAGGCCGAGAGAGAAAGATTCATAAGCTTCTTTAAGGAACGACAAGTCAACTTCGCATGGTCTTATGCTGATATGCCTGGACTAGACCCGGATTTAGTAATGCATCATTTAACAGTCAAACCGGGGGCAAAACCAGTAAAACAGAAATTGAGGAAAATGCACCCACAAGTGGCATTATTAGTCAAGACAGAGCTGGAGAAATTACTGGATGTCGGATTCATACGCCCAATTGATTATCCTGAATGGATTTCCAACTTAGTACCTGTTAGCAAACCAGATCGCAGCATCCGAATATGTACAGACTTCAGGGATATCAACAAGGCTTGTCCGAAGGACGATTTCCCATTACCAAACATTGATTTAATTGTTGATCTCACAGCAGGCCATGAGATGTTATCTTTAATGGACGGATTCTCTGGATATAATCAAATCAGGATTGCACCTGAAGATCAACATAAAACATCATTTACTTGTCCATGGGGAACCTTCTGCTGGAATGTCATGCCCTTTGGGCTGAAAAATGCAGGTGCCACGTATCAACGAGCTATGACTACTATCTTCCATGATCTCATGCACATAACCGTGGAAGATTATGTTGACGATCTTTTGGTTAAATCAATAGACAAAAATACACACTTGGACATACTTTCAGTTGCTTTTGATCGGTTGGAAAAGTACAAGGTAAGGCTAAATCCTAAGAAATGTGTCTTTGGAGTAACCTCCGGGAAGCTCCTAGGATTCATTGTGTCTAAAAGAGGAATAGAAGCTGATCCAGCAAAAGTCAAGGCTATCTTAGACATGCCGCCACCCAAGAATATCAGTCAACTTCGGTCTTTACAAGGGAGACTCCAGTCCATACGAATATTCATAGCACAACTTGCAGATAAGTGTAATCCTTTCCAGCACCTGCTACACAAAAACATCAAGTTCAAATGGGATGAGAACTGTCAACAGGCTTTTCAGGCACTTAAAGACTATCTTTTGAACCCGCCAGTTTTGATGCCACCAATTCCAGATCAACCATTGCTACTTTACATATCAGCTACTCCAACAACACTGGGGGCACTCCTAGCACAGCAAATACCTGACGGCAAGGAAAAAGCGGTCTACTATATCAGTTGCACATTGGTGGGATATGAGCTAAACTACACTCCAATTGAGCGTGCATGTCTCGCTGTGGTCTTTGCTTCACAAAAATTACGACATTATATGCTTACTCACAAGACTAGGTTGATTGCCAGAATTGATCCACTAAAATATCTTCTCAACAAAGCTACACTTACTGGGCGGCTAGCCAAGTGGGTAATGATTTTGAGTGAATTCGACATTGAATACGTGGACAGAAAAGCCATAAAAGGACAAGCCATCGTAGATCAACTAGCAGATGCTCCCATGATAGATGATGTTCCTCTACAGTCAGAATTTCCAGATGAGTCCATTCTAACAATATCACCTGCAAAGCCATGGCAACTATACTTTGATGGCTCATACACACAGCATGGGGCAGGAGCGGGTATACTCTTTATAACTCCCCAAGGTGATTCTATACCAAAGTCATACCGCTTATCATTTCCTTGCACCAACAATATAGCAGAATACGAGGCATTAACAACTGGGCTAAGAATTGCAGTTCAGTGGAAGATCCAAGAACTTCGTGTTTTTGGGGATTCTCAACTTGTCATCCGTCAAGCAACTGATGATTATCAAACAAAGGATGAAAAGCTAATGCCTTACAAACAACTGGTAGATGATCTGAAACAGCACTTTGCAAAGATAGAGTTTGAGCAGATACCAAGAGAACAGAATCGTGCTGCTGATGCCATGGCTACAATTGCTTCGCTCATTGATCTGCCGCAAAACGAGACTCGCTATGAGTTCCTGGTTGACAACCTGCTGATTCCGTCATATGAGATTACTCCTACGGAAATGATATGTGTTGTTGGTCCTGAATCCCAGTTATATGGTTCCATATTCACATACCTTCGCGACAATATCTTACCTCCCGATCTATCGAACAACCAACGCCGCACTTTCATTCGCCAATCCTCCCGATACGTTATCCTAGCTGATATCCTATACCGACGAGGTCTAGATGGCACCCTCCTTAGATGTTTAGAGAGTGATGAAGCTCAAATTGCGTTACGAGAAGTGCACGAAGGGATATGTGGTCCGCATACTAGTGGTCCTACCTTGGCCAAGAAACTCATCAGGACTGGATACTACTGGCCTACTATGGAAAAAGATGCATATCAGTTTGTCAAGAAGTGTAAGTAGTGTCAAATTCATGGAGACCCTATACATGCACCAGCACAGGAACTACAACCACTTGCATCTCCTTGGCCCTTTTGTCAGTGGGGACTCGATCTCATAGGCAAGATTCACCCTCCTTCTTCCAATGGACATAAATTCATTATCACAGCCGCAGAGTATTTCACAAAGTGGATTGAAGCCGTGCCTCTCACACAAGTTACTGGGAAACAAATCGCTACTTTCATCCTGAACTACATCATTTGCCGATACGGGATTCCTACTTCCATTATCACTGACAACGGGCGTCCTTTCAAGAATCAGGATGTTCGTGAACTCTGTGAGTGCTTCCATATCTCTCATCGTTTCTCCACACCATATTATCCCCAAGGTAATGGCCAAGCTGAGGCGTCTAATAAAACAATTCTCAAAATCCTTAAAAAGACAGTCGACGACGCTGGCCGTAACTGGCATGTCCAACTCAATCCCGCACTTTGGGCCTATCGTACCAGTGTCCGCACACCTACAAGAGCTACACCCTACTCACTTGTCTACGGCGCTGAAGCCATCTTGCCTATTGAGGTCGAGTTACCTTCTTTACGGGTCTCTTTGAGAAACATAATCAACAATGAAGACTATAGGGTCTCTCGCTTACAAGAACTAGAACTGCTGGAGGAACGACGACACACTGCTTTTAATCATCTCAAGGCTTACCAACAAAGAATGAGTCGCAGTTACAATCACAAGGTCAAGCCTCGCACATTTGAGGTAGGTGACTTAGTCCTCAGAGAGAACCCCAAAAATCAGCAAGACAGAGATAAGAAGGGCAAATTTGAACCCAACTGGCTTGGTCCTTACATCATCACAGCAGTATATGGATCTGGGGCATATCAGCTCTCAATTACAGAAGGTGAATCCTTGGAGGATCCTATCAACAGCATGCACCTTCGCAGGTTCTATACATAAGCTCTTTTTGAATATCCTAATGCAAAAATACAAAAAAATCAAAAAAGTTCAAAAATACAAAAAAATTATAAAACAAAAAAAATCGTTACATGGTGAAAACCTGGCAAATAGGCGCCTTGTGACAACAAAAAAATTGAAAAATCCAAAAAAGTAAAGAGAAATAATTTCGTCCAACAGTGAAAACCACTTCGGTGGCGCCCTGGGCAAGTACCATGGTGAAAACTGGGTCACTAGCGCCATGCGTAGGGACTTTGCTCCTCCCTCTTTCAGGATTCATTTTCATCCTTTCACTTTGCACACACTCACAACCTATTCATTCACAATAAACTTACCCATTCCCATCATGGCTTGTTATTGATCTACCTAAGATTGGTTAGCCATTCACAACCCTCCCTTTTCACTTCCTTTCCATCCATAATAAATCAGATCCTATCTGTGACTACGGTCGATCCTACGTCTAGTGATGGGTGTGGAACTGAGAACATCACATGTTTCGAGGAGTGCAGTTTCTTCCAGCTTTCTTCAGTCTGTCCACGCACAATCCGCAATAAAGCAGCATTTGCATCACAGATCCGCAATAAATTTTCATCTTCTCCGCAATAAAGTATCAGTTTCATGGATTCAGTCAGTTTCAGATGAGACACAGCAGCAACAATGAACTTCAACAAAATCAAATCTTTCAACAGACTCAGACAACATATGGTTTTGTGAAAGTGAACATTGTGACCACAATCGAACATGACTTATACAAGTGACAAGAGACACTAAACTTGAGGACTACAGTGAATATTGGTGTCGAGTCTTGGTTTTCTTTTGATTTTATCTTTTTGGTGACATGTCTTTTAGCTTTTCCAGGATGTCTTTGACTAGAAAGGCGAGGATGGGGTATCGTCACCTATTTGCATTTGCTGTCTGTGGATTGTCTTTTAGTAATGCTATGACTTGTCCAAGGATATGAGGACACTGTGAGTCTAGTATGAACTAGGGCATTCCTTGTTTGTGACTGTCTTATCTCCATGCAAACAGGTACAATGACTTTCTGGGCCAAACAAATGCCTCGATTGTCATAACCTATTTTGCCATAATAAGCTCAATGATGATAATGCACAAGAAGCTCTTTCACATTCATATCTTCTGTCTTCCATCCCCCTTTCTTGATTGACTTTCATTGTCCTTCTCGAGTCCGCGTAGCCCGCTATCACATGACTGCGTATAATGACACACCAAAAACATTTGCATTTCATATAGTTACACCTGCATCACCACATATAAGCATTTCATACATACATATAGATATCACAATTGCATCACATCCTGCATACAACACATGTTAGCACATCTCACATTTTCATTATGTAAATAATCATTTGCATTATCATATTCATTTGCATTACATACATTCACATTTGCATCATGCATCTCATATACAACATAAAAGAACAAAAATATATTGCATTGCATCATATAAGCATCCATATCATAAAACAGGTATCATATAAGAACATTTCATCACATAAGGTACACATGCATATAGCTGCCGCAAAAATGAATCATCTCATATATAATCAAAAGTGTCATGAAACAATGATGTCAAAAGAATCATATGGCTACAAAAGAATCACCCGCAGGTGTCTACAATACAACAATGGTACATATACTGATACAATGGGAGCCCACTATAGCTATGAGGAACTCCCTCCCTCGGAGCCGCCTGGCCTCGACGGAGTCTGAGCTATAGATGGACCCGCCCCAGGATCCCCCTGTCTCTCTGGTGGTGGTGGAGGCCCCATGACCCCACCGCTGGATTCCTGTCTCCTGCGACTCCCTCCCGTAGCCGTCGCTGTGCGCGATGATCTATGGAAGCTCCTAGCCCGCTGATCTGTTGGCACGGCTACATAGTATAGATCCCTCCAGTAGGCGATCTCCTCTCCGGCTCGCAAAACATATGCGTAGCCTGCCCCTGCATCCTCTGCTGCCCGCCTCCCTGCCCTCAGAGCTGTCTCGGCCTCTGTGTATCTCTGGATGGCCTGATCCCTCTCCCGCTCTGTGTCTCGGACCCTGATCCTGAGGTGGTCTCTCTCCCGCACCAAATCCTCAATCTCATCTGCCTGGCCCTGGCAGATCTCCCGCAGCCTCAACACCTCATCCTCCTCAGAGTCTCCGCTCTCAGCCTCTGCCTGTGGCTCCTCCCCTACAGGTGCCTGTCCCTGTGCCTCTGCCTGCACCTATCCCTGTGCCTGTATAGGTACCTGTGGCTGTACCTGTCTCTGTCCCTCTGCCTGCACCTGTCTCGGTCCCTGTCTAGGACCCTGTGCTGCTGGTACCTGTAGGGGCAGTCCACCCCGACCCCTCACCACTGGAGCTGCCCTCTCCTGTCCTCCCTCCCTCCGAGGTGCCACCCGCCTCTCTCCCACCACTCCCCTCCGCCTCCGCCGGCCCCTACCTCCATCCCCTCCTCCATCATCATCATCTCCTCCACCCTCTCCCTCCAGTGGCTCTGCCGGATCTGTCAACCTGGGAAATGGATGCTCTGCCCAATACGCAGAGTACTTTGCATCCATCCCTGCATCGTCTACCTCTGGCCACATGTCCCATGGCATCGGCATCATCTCCGCTAGCTGCGTCACCGCCTGATCATATGATAGCAGTGGGCCAAACTGCACCTGATCTCTGACCGTACGGGCATACATGCCCGAGCCCCGTGGCATCCGCTGGATCCGCCCAAACTGCCTGCACACCCTATCAACAAGCTGCCTCTCCAGAATATAGGGCGTCCGCCCAATCAGATACCTGCTCCTGAACACATAGGGTAGCTCCAGCGCGTCGTCCTCCCACTCCTCGCACCCCAGGTACAGCCTCCAGATGACCATGTCTATATCATCAATGACTCGCCTCCAATGCTCCAATCTCCCAATCCGAGGCTGGGATGTGATCATGTCATACAGGTGCACGAAACTCCGTCCCTGTCCTCTGCCTCTAAAATGAATGGGTCGTGTGATGGGAAGGTGCTCATAGGCCCACACCTGCAAGAGAGTCACGCCGCAGCCCAAACCCACTGATCCGTGGTAGACAAACTGATGCAGCTCATAATACAAATGTGCCAGGACACATGGCCCCCATGCATACCTAGTGTGCTCTGCCATCAGCGTCTCCAATTCCCCTCCCCAGCCCACTGCCAATCCTCGTGTGGCCCTGTCTAGACACAAGTACCCACTGATGACTCCCCCAACAACTGCCGGCAATGCTAAACCTGTGGCAGTCATGGTATCCCAGGCTACATGACCTGCTCGCATCTCCAACCCGGGATCCTGAAACACCCGTCGCAATGCCTCCCTGTCACCATCACGGTCATAGGGAATCAACTCTCCATCAATGGGGATATGCAGTATCCTGTAGACATCCTCTAATGTCACTGTCATCTCACCCATCGGTAGGTGAAACGTGCACGTCTCCGAGTGCCATCTCTCGGCCAACGCAGTCAGCAACCCCATGTTTGCCCGAAACTCGGGCACATAGAGCATATGTGTGAGACCCATCTCCTCAATGGAAGTCATGTCCTGGATCGACAACTCTGGTCACAATCTCTGAGTCGACGGGAATCTCTCCCGTGACTCTAACATCGGCAAATACTCCTGCAGTCACACAATCAATCTTGTCAGTTATCGTGGCATTCACTGTTTATCACAAAATGCTATTTGCTACCTAAATGCATCTGGTTATCTATCCTAGTGACACTCACTGTTCATCACAAAGTGTTGCTATCTACCCTAAGTAGTGCTCCCTGTTCATCACAAAGTACTACATGTGTGACATTCCCTGTTCATCACAAAGTGTCACTCACATTCGCGCTCCCTGTTCATCACAAAGTGCTGCCTATCCTGGCACTCCCTGTTCATCACAAAGTGCTGCCTATCTTGGTGCTCCCTGTTCATCACAAAGTGCCTTGATCTATCCTACTCTTCCTAGAGGACCTGCTTGAGTGTATCCTCTTAGCAGCTTATCCAATCGACAACGTATGTTCATCACAGAACTGCCGATTTGACCTAAAAGACTAAAACCATGCATTTAAACACACAAACGTACTTTTAACACACACACGCGCTTTTAACTCCTAAATGCGCTTATATGCTGCACAAACGCGCTTCTGAAACACAGACGTGTTTTCTGAACACAAACGTGCCTATGACAGACATAAACGCGACCAGGGAACACAGACGTCCCTACATGACATAAACGCTCCTAAAAATCACAGACGCTGCTACATTTCACAAACGCGTCCGCATTCAACACAAACGCGGTTCCAGGCACAGACGCGCCTGCACCAGACACAGATGCGCCTGTTGGACACAGACGCACCTGGCACTGACACAGACGCGGTTGCACGTTTTTGCACTTTTAAACTATCCTATTCCTAGCGCATTTATTGCTCCTAAACATGCATTTATGACAAAACTCGAAATGCGTGAAAGTACGAGGAGGTTTTCGGGTACTTATCGGCTCTCCTGCATCGGCTGGTCGCTGGAATCGGCGAACACGGTCGAATCTATGAACGAAAGCCATCGCTGCTGACTGCTGCTGCTCTATTTTCGCTCTGCACTTTGCTCTCGTGGATGTGTAGATGACAATGAGGATGTATTTTCCCCCGTGGTCTATCTTATAGCCTACCCTAGCCCTCGCCTTCATTTCCCGAGTCAGTCTTCTTCATCCCGTGACTCTGTCACTTTATCCGGTCTGTCCATTCTAGCCTCTCTTTCTTATCGAGAGATTGTCTGCAATCTTTTCAGACATTTTCATCCAATCTCTCGAGGGGGCATATCATTCCCATCCTGGGGCAACTTTGTATCAGTTCATCTTATCTTCTTTGAAACAACGCGACAAGCCGCATTGTCTCAAAGAGGGGCAAAATGTAGACACTCAAAATTGTCATGTCTAATTAAATAAATATTTTATTTATTTAATTATCTAAGCCTAATTCTTCTATTAATTAAATAAATTTTTATTTATTTAATTAATTCATTTATCCTCTTCTAGCCTTATTTCTCATTTAAATAAATACATTTATTTATTTAAATTATCCCTTTCCTAAATTGAATAAATATTTTATTTATTTAATTGCCCTACTTCTACTATTAATTAAATAAATCTTTATTTATTTAATTAATTCATTAGCTTTTTCTACACATGACACATGTCATTCATCTCTTATTTCATACACTACCTACCCCTTTCATTATTTTATTATTTCCTCTACCTACCCTCTAATCCTAGCCGACCTCTCTTTTTACACCTCTCAATCTTAACCCTCCATTTCATATTGTGTCTTCTATTTAAGGAGATGCTTTCTTCATTGTCAAACCCTAATGCCTAATGACATATCCTAATGACATATCCTAATGACTGATTTTGGAGTACTTGGCTACACTACAATTCCACTTGCAACCACATTCCGTTCTTTGTTGAGCTCTTGTGCATACAAGAATCTGAGAGCAAGCATATCAAACAAGATCAATGGAGATAGGAAGAATGGAGATCAAAACCCTATTGGACATGTGATGGTATAATCTTTATGATTTTGAGTTATTTTGCATTGTCTTAGGTTATCTTCATATGTTATGGTGGATCTTTGTTCATTGTTAGGCTAGGGTTTTGTGGTTGAATCCATTTTAGTCTTTCAATATTGTTATCATTGTTATCCATTTTCACCATATACAGCTATAATAAGGTGTGAATACATGAGAATGGTTTTATGTCTCTTGTAGTCTTAAAATATAGGCATGCCATTCTTTCTAATCTTGTATGTTCACAACCAAGTTCCTGCAACAACAACTGAACTTGTAGAATACATAAATCCATCATCAGTTGTCACCGGTTGTGTTAGCTTCTGGTTTCCCTGTACACACTATGCCTACCAATAGTGTGATCTCTCTCCATTTTCTTGTGGTGCAACCACTGCAAAAACATGTCCTGGCTGTAGAAGATCTGAAAGACAATCATACTCAATTGAAATTTCCATGTCATCATTTGACATGGATATTGTTTGTGATAAAGGAGTTAGATATTGTGCAACCCACGTATCAACCCACTCACTTGACTCGCATTGATCCCAATCACATTGAACATAACTCTGACAAAAACAAGCCAATTCTTGTGTCCAAATGGTCCATGTACTTGCATTTGAGCTGTGAAATGAATGCATCTTTGAAGAAACTTTAATTGTTTGACAATCTAATTTGTCTCCCAAGTTGTGCCCTCCTCAACCAACCAAAAGAATTTGCGCACTTCTGAATCAAGTGTCCCTCCTTATGACATCGTTGAACTACACCAATTAACAAAAGAATGTGCAACGAAGAATTTTGCACCTGAAATCCTCAATTGATCCTTAAGTAGAGCTCTCTTCAAACATGCACCTACTCCATCATGCTTCCCCTTCCCATGCCTCGCTTCAAAAAAACTCCAAATATGAGGTACACACCTCTCTACATGTATTCTACTCAACCAATAAAACATACGAGCATTATTGAATTGACCCATGCAGTTATCTGACCATATGAGATGTTTTGTCTATTGCAATACCTTTCTCCTGCAAGAACTCAAAAAAATTCTTGAAACAATGTTGCACATACTCGGAGGAGTGAGATATATCATCACTCATATAAAAATGATACTCCCTAATTATCTTCATGTCCTCTTTTGTACTATTAGGGGCATGTCTATATGTTATGTAAACAAAAATAGCAATCTGAATTAAACTGTAATACTGAGCCTATACCTCATTTTGTGGTTGCAATGTACAATTTTCAGCAAAATCGACCATTGATATAACAATGTCAATCAGGAAAGAGTTCTTACACATTCTAAATTGCTAATCCAACTACTGAGACCTATGGGTATGCCTTGCATACTTGTAGAAAAGATTTTCCTTAAAATCTAAAATAAAATCAACAACACTAATTTCTCTGGAGACCAACTCGCGTCTAGAACCTTCACCTCCACTCTTCAAAGTATATTTCATTGTCTCGTATCTTTTTTCCTCAATAATATTCTTTCCAAACTCATTTTTGCCACCCTCATGAAAACACGAAACAAAATTTGACAACCCACCACATTGTGAGAACTTCTCATTTAAACAATCATTTCTATAGAAAAAAGCATCCATCATGTCTAGAACATAAAAATAGATCTAACAAGTCTCTTGATGATCTCGGAAATTGCACTGCACCGCACTCTTGCAACATATCATTAGTATGCATCGTAGAAAAAATATAGCACAAAAGTTCATGGTACATTAAAAAATCCACATGGTATTTGCAACAACAAGTATCATTCATCTTAAGAGGTACACACTAAAATGGCTTCAAAGATTCAAAGGCCCTTTGTGATATTTGCAAATTTGGATGTGTTTTAGAAAAAAAATTGTACAATATTGTTTGGCTTGATTCCAAGAAATGTTTAGGATGTGGTGTGCAGTCTCAATTACCAATTCTTAACTTTAAAACATCCTTTTACATGAGGTGATACTTTAGAATTAGAGTGACCAAATTGTTGAATTTCCTCCTTCACATTGTCGGTCAACTTCTTATCAACACATGGAAGCCTCCTACCAATATGACCCCTTATGACACCATATGACCCCTTAGGACAATATGATGTCCTATTGGGTTATGTGGTGCTCTAAGGGGTCATATGGTGTCCTACTGGGTCATATGGTGTCCTTAGAGGTCTTATGGTGTCCTAAGGGGTCATATGGCCTTCTAACACATGTGGGCACCATATGACCCTTAACGACACCATATGACCCCTTAGGACAACATATGACCCCTTCTAACATTCTAGTACATGACATGACCCCTTATGACACCATAAGACCCCTTGGGACAATATGATGTCCTAATGGGTCATATGGTGTCCTAAGGGGTCCTAAGTGGTCATATGGTGTTGTAACACATGTGTAGGCCCATATGACAAATAACGACACCATATGACTCCTTAGGATGCCATATGACCCCTTTTAACATCCTAGGACATGACATGACACAATATGATGTCCTAATGGGTCATATGGTGTTCTAAGGGGTCATATGGTGTTCTAACGCATGTGTTAGAACCCATAGGACACCATAAGACCCCTAGTGACACCATATGATCCATTAGGATGCCATATGACCCCTTAAAAAACCATATTCTCCTAAGGGGTCATATGGTGTCATATGGCATCTTTAGGGGTCTTATGGTGTCTTGTGGGGTCATATGTCATTCTAACAAATCTGTGGCACCTTAGGACCCCATATGACCCCTAATGACACCATATAACCCATTAGGACACCATATAACCCCTTTTAACATCATAGTACATGACATGACCCCTTATGACACCATATGACTCCTTAGGACAATATGATGACCTAATGGATCATATGGTGTCCTAAGGGGTCATATGATATTCTAACACATGTGTGGCCCCCTTACGACTCCATATGACCTCTAACAACACCATATGACCCCTTAGGACACCTCATGACCCCTTTTGACATCTTAATACACGTCATGACCCCTTATGACACCATATGACCCCTTAGGACAATATGATGTCCCCTTAGGACAATATGATGTCCTAAGGGGTCATGTGGTGTCCTAAGGGGTCATATGGTGTCATTAGGGATCATATGAGGTCCTAAGGGCCCACACATGTGTTAGAACACCATATGACTCCTTAGAAGAATATGATATCATAAAGGGTCATATTGTGTCCTAAGGGGTCATATGGTGTCCCAAGGGGTCATATGGTGTTCTAACACATGTGTGGACCCTTAGGAATCCACTCCTAACAACACCATATGACCCCTTAGGACACCATATGACCCCTTTTAGCATCTTAGTACATGACATGACCCCTTAGGACAATATGATGTCCTAATGGGTCATGTGGTGTCCTAAGGGGTCATATGGTGTTCTAATGGGTCATATGGTGTTCTAACACATGTGTGGGCCTTTAGGACCCCATATGACCCCTAATGACACCATATGACCCCTTAGGACAAGATATGATCCTTCTAACATCCTAGTACACAACATGACTCCTTATGACATCATATGACCCCTTAGGACAATATTATTTCCTAATGGGTCATATGGTGTCCTAAGGGGTCGAATGGTGTCCTAAGGGGTCATATTGAGTTCTAACACATGTGTGGGCTCTGAGGACCCCATGTGATCCCTAACGACATCGTATGACCCCTCAAGACACCATATGACCCCTTTTAACATCCTAGTACACGACATGACACCATATGACCCCTTAGGACAATATGATGTTGTAATGCGTCATATCGTGTCCTAAGGGCTCATATGGTGTTATAACACATGTATGGGCCCTTAGGACCTCATATGACCCCTAACGACACCATATGACCCATTTTAACATACTAGTACACAACATGACCCCTTATGACATCATATTACCCCTTAGGACAATATGATGTCCTAATGGGCTATATGGTGTCCTAAGAGTTCGTATGGTGTCTCGAGGGGTCATATGGTTTTCTAACACATGTGTGGGCCCTTAAGACCAAATATGACTACTAATGACACCATATGACCCCTTTTAACATCCTAGTACACGACATGATCCCTTATGACACCATATGACCCCTTAGGACAATATGATGTCCTAATGGGTCATGTGGTGTCCTAAGAGATCATATCATGTCCCTATGGGTCATATGTGTTGGAAACCAATAACATTGAGAGGGGGGGTGAATCAGTGTTATACCGGAATAAAATATTTTAGCTTTAACAAAACATACATACACCAACCAGTATACCGGTATAAATAGAATTGAAAGAAGTAATGCAACCAATAAGACAAACATATAAATGTGAACCATAACACACAGATTTATACGTGGAAAACCTCAATGAGGAAAATAAACGGTGGCATTTGTGACCCACAATATCAATTCACTAGCCATATGAAGAGATATTACAATATATGTTGGGCATGCACTTGTAGGAAGGCTTACAGTCTAGAGCACATTACTTATCACAAAAGGAGTCTCATTGACTACATAATGATCTAGACTACAATTCGGAGAATAGTGAACTACTTAGTATAGCATCTCCTATGCCAGAATATAGTTCTAGTTTAAGCTTTGTCTATTCCGGTTAAAGCCTCAGTACCGGAATAACCCTTACAATGAATTCCTCACATACATAGTCTCTCTAATATATTTTGCATTACATTACATCCATAACCTTATACATCCATTCAATTTTCTATCTATGCATATCCTATATATACCCTATACAAATTTATACCTTATGTCAGCTTACAAGGATATATATAATTATATAATACATGTCGGCCTTATAACATAAATGAATAAGCATTAAACAAGTTGTTGATGCTAGATCCAAGATGTGTCGACCCACAATATCGATATCCTTCATCATACCATGTCGGCCTGCATTGTCGATGGCCAAAGAAATCTTCTATCCTGCCGGTGCTAGTGTAGAGTCTGTGAAGTGCCTGCCAGTATACCATATGAAGCGTGAACCCAAAAACATGTTGCCATCAATGACAACATAATGAAACTTGACTAGTAGAGTGTCAACTGCCAACAATATGGTGTTGTTAGGGGTCTTATGGTGTCCTAAGGGGTCATATGGTGTTCTAACACATGTGAGGGCCTCATATGACCCCTATTGACACCATATGACCCCTTGGGACAACTTATGGCCCCTTCTAACATCCTAGTACACAACATGACCCCTTATGACACCATATGACCCCTTAGGACATTATGATGTCTTAATGGGTCATATGGTGTTCTAAGGGGTTATATGGTGTCCTAAGTGGTCATATGGTGTTCTTACACATGTGTGGGCCCTTAGAACCCCATATGACCCCTAACGATTCCATATGACCCCTTAGGACACCATATGACCCCTTTTAACATCCCACGACACGACATGACCCCTTATGACACCATATGACCCCTTAGGACAATATGATGTCATGATGGGTCATATGGTGTCCTAAGCGGTCATATGGTGTTTTAACGCATGTGTTAGAACCCATAGGACACCATATGACCCCTAATGACATCGTATCACCCATTAGGACACCATATGACACCATATGACCCCTTAGGATACCATATTGTCCTAAGGGGTCATATGGTGTCATATGGTGTCCTAATAGGTCATATGGTGTCATATGACCCCTTAGGATACCATATTGTCCTAAGGGGTCATATGGTGTCATATGGTGTCCTAATAGGTCATATGGTGTCTTTAGGGGTCTTATGGTGTCCTACGGGGTCATATGGCATTCTAACACATCTATGGGCCCTTAGGACCCCATATGACCCCTAACGACACCATATGACCCCTTAGGACACCATATGACCCCTTTTAACATCTTAGTACACGACATGACCCCTTATGACACCATATGACTCCTTAGGACAATATGATGTCCTAATGGATCATATGGTGTCCTAAGGGGCCATATGGTGTTCTAAAACATGTGTGGGCCCTCAGGACCTGATATGATCCCTAATGATACCATATGACCCTTTAGGATACCATATGACCCCTTTTAACATCTTAGTACACAACATGACCCCTTATGCCACCCTATGACCCCTTAGGACAATATGATGTCCTAATGGGTCATGTGGTAAACTAAGGGATCATATGGTGTCCTAAGGGATCATATGGTTTCCTAAGGGGTCATATGGTGTTGTTAGGGGTCATATGGGGTCCTAAGGGCCCACACATATGTTAGAACACCACATGACCTCTTAGGATAATATGGTGTCCTAATGGGTCATGTGGTTTTGTAAGGGGTCATATGGTGTCCTATAGGGTTAAATAGTGTCATTAGGGGTCATATGAGGTCCTAGGGGCCCACACATGTGTTAGAACACCATATGACCCCTTAGGACAATATGATGTCCTAATGGGTCATGTGGTAAACTAAGGGATCATATGGTGTCCTAAGGGATCATATGGTTTCCTAAGGGGTCATATGGTGTTGTTAGGGGTCATATGGGGTCCTAAGGGCCCACACATATGTTAGAACACCACATGACCTCTTAGGATAATATGGTGTCCTAATGGGTCATGTGGTTTTGTAAGGGGTCATATGGTGTCCTATAGGGTTATATGGTGTCATTAGGGGTCATATGAGGTCATAGGGGCCCACACATGTGTTAGAACACCATATGACCCCTTAGGACAATATGATGTCCTAATGGGTCATATGGTGTCCTAAGGGGTTATATGGTGTCTTAAGGGCTCATATAGTGTTCTAACACATGTGTGGGCCGTTAGGAGCCCATATGACCTCTAACGATACCATATGACCCCTTTTATTATACCAGTACATGAAATGACCCCTTATGACACCATATGACCCCTTAGGACAATATGATGTCCTAATGGGTCGTATGAGGGATCATATGGTGTCCTAAGGGGTCATATGTTGTTCTAACAGATGTGTGGGCCCTTAGGACACCATATGACCCCTTATGACCATATGATGTCCTTATGGTGTCCTAAGGGGTCATATGGTGTTCTAACACATGTGTTGCCCCTTAGGACCCCATGTGACCCCTTACAACACCATATGATCCCTTATGACACCATATGACCCCTAACGACAATATGATGTCCTAATGGGTTATATGGTGTCCTAAGGGGTTCTATAGTGTTCTAACACATGTGTGGCCCCTTAGGACCTCATATGAATCCTAACGACACCATATGACCCCTTAGGACACCATATGACCCCTTAGGACATCTATAATCTCACTCTCCTTAAGAATCTCTCTCCCCCTTGTCTCTCTCCCCTTCTCCCTATCCCCTTATCTCCCTAACCCTAGCTCTCTCTCTCTCTCTCTCTCTCTCTCTCTCTCTCCTAAACAAGGTATCAAAATTTTATCTCCCTCTCCCCCAATCTCTCTCTAAAACCCTTTGTCCTTCTCTCCCTATCTCTCCCTCTACCCTACCCTTCTCCCTCTATCTCTCCCTCTCCCTGTCCCCCCTCTCTCCCTACTTAGATCACTTTCCCCTTATCCCTTGCCAACAATCTCTCTCTCTCTCTCTCTCTCTCTCTCCCTCCCTATCCTAAACAAATTATTGGATATCAGATATTATCCAATATCAGATATTTTTTATTATTAATATATTAATAAAAATATTAATAATATATATTATCAATACATTTTAATATATAGATTTATATAATATAGTATTAATATATAATATGTATATTATATATTAATATATTTTGTATTAATATATTAATACTATACAATATATAATAACATACAAAATATTATTAATTTTATTCATAATAAAAAATTATAAAAATCAGATATCGAATTAATATCGGATATCCGATTTCTTTGACAAAAATTTGAAATCTTGGTATTTGGCTCAGGATTGCATTGAGATTTGGCTAGGAAATGCCAAACTTGGAAAGTCAACAGAAAAAATGTGTTTTTGAGTATTCCTTGTTTTTCAGACTTCACTCTAGTGGCTGACGACTTTTTTTTTAGCCGAAATTGATGAAATGAAAATGGATTTTCAAGGACATTCTCAGCTTTCCAACAATATAAGGCTTGCCTTATTTTGACTTTAATAAATAATTATTAGTTATTTTTTAATTGAACTTTGACTAAAGTCCTGATTGATAGGCTGATTGAAAAAGACCCATAACTTTGAAATGGTATCACATTTTTTGAATCCAAAACATGCATCACATTATATGCTTCATCTACTATAGGATAGAAAAAAATTGAATTTCATAAATTTTAGACCAAGTTAAAGTGGTCAGATGTATGAGTTTTTGAATTTCTGAAAAAGTTGTAGTAAAAAATTCATAATTAATTATTTACTTAAAAAAAAATTACAAAAAAATATGTGTCACATCCAGACATGAGTCTACTACTTATATTAAAAACATTATAAAAAAATATTATGATTTTATTGTGTTTAGGGTGGTCAGACATATACCTACTTCTTATCTTTTTCCTAAAATTTTAGTACTACTGCATTCAAATTTCAAATTTTCATTAAATATAATTTATTTTTTCCAGAAAACAACTAGTAGCTTACAAACTACATCCAGTTCTCCATAGATTCTCTTCTTACATATTTTTAAACTAATGTAATGCCCCTCCCTCAAGCAGGGTCTACTTGACCTAGTTTGACTCTGGTTGAATTTTTTCTGTGTTCATGTGACTGGATGATATTCACTAATCATGATTCTATGATATGATGTTTTGGATTTAAGAAATATTAGTTGTGCATTATATCTCTGTGGATGTTTGTATGTTAGATTATATGCTTATGTACTGACCTTGGACTGACATATCTACTTCATGTATGAGTTATATCTGGTGATTGTCTTCTTGTATGGTTACGAGTCTGTATGGGGTGCGAGGGGATAATCTTTCATCACCCACTTCGGAGGGAAATGAAATGCCATGATTCTACTCCATCGGTGTGCTTGTATATGTTAGTTAAATGTATGTGTGTTTTCTTGGCGATGCAGCTACAGGTACCAAGCATCGACTCCACCTAAATCTTCAGGTCTGAGCATGCTCTTTGACCCAATGGAAAAGTGGAAAAAGGAGTTATCAGTCAGATCCTGACGCAACCATCATTTTTGTGGGAATGAGATGCTTGTCAGGTATCCCTTTGTTTTGTTGCCAGTCATGTCAGTTGTTTGCCCTATTAGTCTTTTGTGTTGGTCTTCGTGTTTTGACTTATTGCAATTCATTGATCCTGTGTTTAGTTTAACTATTATCTATTATTTTGTGACAAAGATTAATATTATATATTTAAATGACATTAGAATATTAATGATTAATTATTCAGTAAAGTTGAAATTATGCAAAATTAAATTAATGTAATGTTAGTGGTAAAATAATTAAATTTGTTTTATCCTCATTGTAAAGGATTAATTAAATAGGGTAATTAAATATTTAATTAGGAATTTATTTTGTGCTTATGGAATAAAAGATTAAAAAAATATAAATGTTAATTAGTTGATTAATATTATATATTTAAATGACATTAGAATATTAATGATTAATTATTCAGTAAAGTTGAAATTGTGCAAAATTAAATTAATCTAATATTAGTGGTAAAATAATTAAATAGGGTAATTAAATATTTAATTAGGAATTTATTTTATGCTTATGGAAAAAAGATTAAAAAAATATAAATGTTAATTAGTTGTTTTAAAAAATAAAATTTGAATAATTATGGGAGGTACAAAAGAGTAATTAATGAACTTATTAATTTGGGTATTCTCGCATGCATTTGGGAGTTACATTCGGGTAATTTATATAATCTTCTTTTTGGGGGAAAATGGGGGCTCTTCCCTTGAAGTTTTCTGTGGGTAGGAATTTTTTTTCGTTATGGGGGTTTTTGAAGAGGAATTTGGGGAGAGCTGGGTTTTGAAAATGAATTGGAGAAATTGACAGGAGGATTCAAAGAAAGGGATCTGATAGATTTTGTTTGAAGTTTCTGGTTGGAGCTTTCCGGATTGATGCCTGGCGATTATTATTTTCTACCTCTGTGTTGCTTTCCAGATTTTGTAAAGAGGTACGTTTCTGGTTCTTTGCTTTTAGCATGTTAAATTCTCTTCTTAATTTGAATAGAGATCAGCTTGATTGATTTACCATATTGAGAAAATTTGTAAGGAATTGTCTGTCAATGGGATGGTTGGGTTTTTAGAATTCGGTACTTAATTCCGGGTCAAAAAATTGTTATCAGGAAAAGATTTATTCTAAAGCTTTGATAGTAACTCACTATACTTAACCCAACAAAATTTGAGCACCCTTTTTTTTTGTTTACTTTAATCATTTATGTTTGATTTAGTCGCATACTCTGGGCATCCATCCATTTGGATTAGGCATTCATCCATCCAGGATGAGCTTCTAACCATACGGGTTAGGCATCTGTCCATATGAAACAAAAGGTTTCATCTATCCAATACGGGATAGTCATCTACCCATACGAGGTAGGCATCTATCCAATTCGGGATAGGAGGTGCTTTGGCCAGAGACTTAGACTCATCAGGTCCTAAGTCACTCACTAAGTATTACACTCTTCTAACAGGAGTGCATTGAGGTTGTCATCCTTAGGAGAAATCAAAATAACATAATACAAGCTTGAATTCTGCCGCAAAATTTGGCTTAAAGCCTCGAGAAGTCAAGTGAATCCATACGGGATTCCTTTCGAGTATGAATTGAATTCATTTTTTCCTTTTTATTATACTTATCTTTCAAATTAGGATTCCACTCAATCCTCCTCCTTACCAAACCTAGACCCCATCTACGAACGCCTAAGTACTAGGGACAACTTCGTCCCAAGACTGCCTACATACCTGTTTTGGCATGGGATCAAGGTGTAAAGTATGTAGTTCTATTTTCTACTCTATGGTTTGATGTAAATTGATTAGTGGGTACGCAACCCTTTCTAGGGTCAATGTCCCAGACAGTTTCTCTACGGTTGGTACCCACGGTGGTAGCACTTAAGCAAAGGCTCAAGATGGCCTATTGCTTGTGGCCTAAAACACCTAGATCTTAATACCTACCATAAGCGTCACCCTTGACCAAATTGTCAATCGACATCAACTCTTCAAGATCAATCAATTTCATAAAAGCATTTCACTCAATCAACCTTAAGGTGGTTTACTATGGTTTAACTCAGCGGATGTAAAGATCATTTAAGGATTATCTTATTAGATTATCGATCCAAGGGGGATTACCCGCCCCTTGGATTTTAACTTCCAAGTGTCCCTTATTACTCCCCGACGATTTATAGGGATGATGCCATAGACATCGTTGATGTAGGTTTATTAGGCATTAAGTGCAGTAGTTCAACATGACGACATTACCCATAAGCGTGACCCAGAGGCACTATATATACCGAACGCTGCTAAGTTTTGGTTTTCCATCTTCCTTTATTTAGTTTTCTAACTAAGAAGCTATGAGAAACATCATGCTTGGAAACAATGATGAATTGGACGTGTATAATTAGACATTGCAAAGCTTAATTAATTGAAATAACTACTTGATGAACCATGTGGAATAAAAACCATAACTAAATTATTTGATATTCAAACTTGAAATATAACTTGCATAATAATGACAATTATGAAACTTGCATATTAATAATTAAACGTGTAACCTACATGAAGATGAAGAAAATGTAACTTTGACATCAATAAATGCAAATAATGAAGCAAGGGTAGTGTAAGTTACATGCAAG
>NC_081413.1:650001753-650184513 GCF_030272615.1 Cryptomeria japonica
ACTACAAGGGTAGAATCTTTGTGGTGGCTGATTCTAAGCTCAGAAAGAAGATTTTGATGACATTCCATGACATTCCACTTGCTGGTCATCAGGCAGATTCGGGAAAGATTTTCTTGGAAAGGGCTAAAAGGGGAAGTTCAACGCTACATCCAGGAATGTCCTACTTGTCAGAGGAACAAGAATGAGCACACTCTACCTGTTGGTCTGCTGCAACCTCTTCCCATTCCCAACCAAAAATGGGAAAACATATCAATGGACTTCATCACTGGGTTGCCAAAGGCCCAAGGCAAAGATTGTATCTATGTTGTAGTGGACAGATTGACAAAGTTTGCTCACTTCTTTGCCATCACGAGCTCTTTTTCAGCAGCTCAAGTTCCAGATTTGTTTTTTCATGAGGTGTTTAGATTGCATGGGTTGCCGAAAAACATTGTGAGTGATAGGGACAGCAAGTTCCTAAGCACCTTTTGGCAAGAAGTCTTCAGGATGAGTGGTACGGTGCTTACTCCAAGCACTAGTTATCACCCCCAAACCGATGGACAAATAGAGATAGTGAACAAGTGGTTGGAAGGCTATCTGAGAAACTATGTTTCGGAGCAGCAAAGAGCATGGGTGAAATAGCTCCACATAGGCGAGTATTGTTACAATTCTTCCTTTCACATGTCAATAAGGATGTCTCCCTTCATGGCTCTCTATGGTTATGAGGCTCCTAGCTTTGCTAATTTGGTGTTTGGTGATAGCAAAGCCCCTCAAGCCAAGGATTTGTTGCAGCAAAGTCAAGACATCTTGAAATCTTTGAAGAAAAACTTGTAGATTGCTTAGAATCAGCAGAAGATGTACGCTGATCAACGACGCATTGAGCGCTCTTTTGAGTTTGGAGATATGTTTTATCTTCGACTATAGCCATACAGACAGTCTACTCTCAAGAAGAGTGGAGCTGAGAAGCTCAAGCCTCATTTCTATGGGCCATTCCAAGTCATCAGAAAGGTTGGAGCAGTAGCTTATGAGTTGGAGCTACCTTCAAGTAGTAAAGTGCACAATGTCTTCCACATGTCTCACCTCAAGAAGGCACTTGGACATAATGTTATTGCTTCTTCACAATTACCACCTTTGGACGAAGAAGGGTAGTTGATTTTGATTCTGGAGGAGATTATTGATTCCAGAGAGCGTTCTTTGAGAAGGACAATCAAGGAATAATTGGTGAGGTGGAAGAATTTGCCCTTGGAGGATGCAACTTGGGAGAATGAGGAGATTTTGCAGCATCCAAACTTGCAATTGCTTGAGGACAAGCAATCTTGGGGAGGGCGGACTATAATGTCCCCTTCTCAGGCGTAATGTTTCAGTTGACCGATGGCCTATTTTGGAGACCCGTAGGCTACTCAATGGGTGAAATTAGGGTTTCCAATTTTGGAGTTTGTTGTTGCTCGTGAATTAGAGTTTGGATCGCGGATTCTTTCTGGGTTTTCAAAGGGCTTCACAGTGGTATGTCCGGCTTTGCGTTCCGAGTACTTTTTGGAATTTAGTATTTTTAGTAAATTCTATTTCTGGCAGTGGTCCTGATTATCTCGACACAGTTGGTTCTCTTCTTCAGTTGGTTCAGTTGGCTTCGGCACTTTTGGCCTTGGGATGTTTTTGGAGAGATAAGTTCATTTCATTTAAATAATGTTATGTTCTAATGTTATATTTTAAAGTTGACCCCTTGGCCTAGCTTCATCACTTCAAGTTGTTTTAAAAGGCGGTCTTCAAGGGTGGATGCATCATGGAAGGGATTTAATATTTCCTAAGGTCTAAAATCTTTCTTATGAAAAGGGGTGCCAACTTTATGAAGAGAAGTGAATTAAAATAAAGGTTAATTAAGCTTTTAAAAGTGGCACCATCTCTTGAAGGAAAATTCAAATGTGAAATTAGGGTGCACTTTCTAGAAGCCTCTAGAGATCCCTTGTTAAGCTTATAAATGGAGGCCTCTTCCCTTCATTTGGGATCTTATGTCTATTGTAATGTTACTTGCCGGAATGGTATTGGGGTTGCTTCGAGGAATGAATGCCTCCTAGCCTTGGCATTGCTTCTTGCTTGAAAGATAGCAACTAGTGGTGATTTAGTGTAGTTGTGAGAGTTTGTAGTGGGGATTGCATTGTAGCTTGAGTTGTGCTTGAAGTTCAGTTATTTGCATTTCATTTCATTTTCGGGAGTCGCAGTTAGCAGGGCAGATTTGTAGTTTCACTCATATATTTCAAAATAAAAACATATTCATTCTGGGTATTGCATATTTCCTCTTGTTTTAGCTGGGCGCTCCTTTGTGCAAATTTGCAGATTCTAATATGAAGTGTTTTATTTTATAGAGAAGAATCGCCATTCTTGCCTGGCGTCACTGCTGGGAATTGCCCTAGGGTTCGTGATAAATAATCTGTTGGGTTAATGTCTGATTTCTTGGTATTGGTTGGGTCGCCTCCTTCATAGGAAGCCATTGCTTTTGGTTTTGGGTCATTCGGACTAGTATTGAGAGAGTAATGAGCATTTTAGTGATTCCATGTGTTGCTGATTAAGCATTTCACCTGCAGGTTTGTCATAAATCAGAATATTAAGATTGATCCTTGAGTAGAATTTCTTGGACTTATCATTTTGTTAAGCCTGGGAGAGCCTTCTATATTGTTATAGCATTGTATAGTCTTAATCCTATGATCTTGGCAAGCATTTACTATCATATTGTAAGCTGAATAGTAGTACTGGCAGCATTTCTTCACATTTTCATTTCACACTTGTTATTTAAATTTAATTCCATTTCTAAGTTCTTAGCATCTCTGCCATATGGTAGCTCCATTCCCACCCTGGGTTTGAAAGCACATGCTTGGTGTCGAGTTTTCCTTTCAGCAGTTGTAATTGTAAAGATCCTCTGACCATATGTTAGTCCATCTTGGGCACATTCTTGGTTAGAGTTCCTTTCAGAATGCTTTAAGACCCTCTGACCATATGCTCACGCCTTGCCCAACCCGAGATCCTGGTGTACATTCTTGGTTAGAGTTGTTTTCTGCATCGTTTTGGTTTAAGTGCTAACCCTAACGGATGTGTGTTGCATTACTCTTTGTATTTGAAAATTTGAAAAAATTGGTCTGGGATATTTCATTACAGTGGGTAGTCGTACATGCTTCCTAGATTCCCAACTGATAAGATTATTCTGATGGAGTTGGGAAGACAGATCATGGTTTTTCATGCACATCAATTTGTCAGGTATAAGGTTGGGATGGGGATTTCTACAACTAACCCATTGAAGATTGACCGATACTCCCTCATTACATCCACCAAAGCCAAAGTCATGGAGACCGAAATGCAGGAGATAAAACTCAAAAGGTTCAAGTCAAGAGCAGATTTCGACTACCGAGGTATGAAGGAGAGGATCAAAAAGTCCATACATGTGCATCACAGAGAGGATATTTGAGTGGATCTCCGTACAGAGAAAGAAGTCTGTAAGATGGATTAATGCAGGCTCACCCTTGAGAAAATTGTTGATTTCAACTTGGTGGACATTCCACAAGGAATGATTGATGATGGAAATGTACTCGATTCAGAGTATGTTGAAAAGAGAGTTGATGAAGCACCACTTCCATCAATTCGTTGGTCACATAAGGAGGGTACTTCCATTCTTGACATATTTCAGCCTATCTTAGCTAACACTAACACTTGGCTCAAAAATAACAGTGTTAGACTCATTAAGATCAAGGTTGGAAAAGAAGATGATTCTACAGGACCTCTCGGACGAAAGTCTGAAATCCAGATAGATAATAAGGAAGGTTCATCATCTTCGGGCACAAGAATCAAGTTGCGGGTTAGTCAGGCAATGGTACTTCCTCCTCAGGAAGTGATAGTTCGAGGAAAGGAAGAATCCCAGCTCCATGTATGTGATAGATGCTGAAGATCCAGAGGAGGAACTACAATCAAACAATGCTCCTGAGTCACTCATTTAGGAGTCACCTCATGAAGTTCACCCTCAAATTCCTCTAGAATTACCTATGTCTTCTCTTGATGCGAATATGGATGCTTTTTCCACTATTTATATTGTTTCTGTTTCAGCGAGTGAATCTCCTCAGAGGGTCATTCCAATTTCAGCAGCTGAGCCGTCTCTTGATCATCCTCAAGAGAATTTGATGAATATCTTTGAGGATAATCCTGCATATGCCCCTTTGTCTGAGATTGATACTTCCACTTCCGGTTTTGAAGAGTTCATGATGCAATCATCACACCCTTTGATTAATGAGCAGTCTATAGTTGCCATCCAAACAGTAACTTCTCGTAGAATGACGACTATTGTTCAAACAGAAACTGAGTCTCCCTCACTTTCAGTCATTGCTCAAGGAGAGTTGATGACTTTACCTTCATGGCTTAGTTCTTTTACACCTAAAAGAAAGAAGCAAGAAATCTCTCCTGACATCTTTGATTTTCAGCATCTCAAACAATCAAAGCCCAAGGTTGCCAAAAGGGCTAAGACGATCTCGAGGGTAACAGTTGATAGTAACAGGATGAAAGTGACTGAAATTGTTGAGCCAATTGTAGACAAGCCACATGAAGAGATGCAAGCTGCTGATTACAAGATCACAAGGGTGGAGTTGGGCAAACAAACACATGAGGTGGTCAAACATGATGCTCAACAGTCAGTAGGCTCATTGGCGCAGCAGTGTGATGAACTTCTAGCAAAGAAAGATAAGCTAGAACAGGAAAATTTGCAACTTATGACAGCAATCCAAAAGATTACCAAGTCTTCAAGTGAAGGGTACAATCCTTCAACTTTCAGAAGTGCACAGGAACCAGTCCGAGGAGTTGAAAGAGCTGCTCAAAAGGCACAAGCGTTGGACTCTTGGGTGGATCAGCTTCATGATCTGTGTGCGCAAGTGCTGAAAGACATATTCCAAATGATGGTTAAGTTAGAGACCATTGAAGAAAAATTGAATCATACCTCCGAGACTTTGAAACAGAACTTGGAAAGGGTTGAAGGTAGCTTGATAGTTTGGCGCAAGATGCCTCAACAACAGTTGAGTGTTCTTCAGGAGCATGACATTATTCCTTCCAGGGTTATGTATCTAGAATTTGAAGAGCTCCTAGAGAACAAAGCCCTCGTTCTCAAATCCCTCATTGTAGATATTGATGACACAATGAGATTGGGAGTTGAAGTATTCCAAGGTGTTGTTTCTCTTTGTGAGAAGGTCTCTTGTAATATCATGGGTCAAAATGGGGAGTTGCTACCAGAAGAAGAAGTTCTCACAGATCTACAGATGAAGATTCATAATGAGTGGAGGAGTGAGCAATTTTCAGCTACCTCAATTCAAGTTTTGATGAAACATTAAATCTTCTTACAGGAAATCCAGTCCACTTTGGAGAGGAACAACTCTATGCTTCTTCAGTGCCATGATACCATTGTGAAGACTATGATTGTTGCCAAGAACACCCACAAGCCGAATCTTGCTGAGCTACGAACGGTTATCCAAAAGTTCGAAGGATTCATATCTAAACATGCTGCAACTCAAACGTTTTTCAACACTTGGTTGTATTTTCAAAATTGTAATTTCATAGTTGTAATTTCCTTTTTGACATGTTTAATTTTAAAAACATTTTTGTGAAAAGCAAGTCATCACTTGCACTTTTGTAATTACAAGTCAATTTAGAATAGGACTTGTAACCTTGAATAAGTCTTAGTTAGTTGTTGAAAAAGTCATGGTGGTTGAGAGAATTTCTGAAGTTAGTTGGTGTCATGTCCCCTCCTTGTTCGTTATATATATATATCCTAAATGAAGTAATTATCATTATTAATTAATATAATAATAACAATGAATTACTATTTGAATTTTATTTATTTATTGAATGTATTATTTAATTAATATCTATTAATATTTATTACTAATAATATTCCAGAAATATTCAAATAAAAATAAATTAATATTATATTATAAACATAATTTATATTTTATAAATTATAATCATAATTTATTCTTAACCACAAACAAGTGCGACGTCCCTATCTAGATGCTAGAACTCTAGAGCCGAACAACTAAAGGAAAACTCCTCTATATATAATATAAGGCATCAAGGAACTCATACAAAGACATATGAAGAAGGAAACAATTACGATAGTCTAATTAAAGATGACTCTATGGTTAATAAAGATTATAGATAGGAAGACACAAGTAAATATGGATAACAATACATGTTTATAGCCAATCCATGAGAATAGACGTACAAGTTTAATATTGACCAAATAGGCGATTAAGATATCACAATCATTCTCTTATATGCATCCTTCCAAAGGCTATCTATATCAATTCAATAGTCAACCAATTATTACGATACTAATATGTAGCATTGCTGAGACATGGAGCCTTGTATTATCAAGGAGGATGGAAGATACACCATAAAGAATAAATAAACCAATTGAAGAACATTAATCGAGGAATGATAGTACGGAAGAAAGACCAAGGTCGATATCTTCAAAAGAAATAGAGAAAATAGAATCACATACGATGACATAGTTCCACGTAATCCCATCGGCAGGGTTGGACCAAAGACTATCGTGAATCGTGGTCATTAATAAGAATTTCTACTGGCAGAAGACTATCGTGAATCGTGGTCATTAATAAGAATTTCTACTGGCAGATTAAAATATTAATTTAATAATTAATTACAAACTATGAATCGTGGGCATACAAACATGATTTGTCAAACCAATAAAAAAAGGCAAATACGACTTTTTGAAAAGTCGTGATCCTTCACAAAAGATGCAATATATATATTTAAGTGGGTGGAGTATGAGGAAAGAAAGGGGGAAAGAGGTGCTTAATATGTATGCTTGATATATGAAGCTTGATAATGATATTATGCAGAATTTAATAATAATATTTATGTAGACTGCAATACGTATGACGGTCATTTAATTTCCTTATTGTGGCAGACCAAATCTGACACATGTCAGGTCTTTCTGTTCTTACAGCTAGAATTATAATAATTAATGTTTTTAGGCAGTGATGGTGTTAAGCTCTTACAGCCAGAATTATAATAACTAATGTTTTTAGGCAGTGGTGGTGTTAATAATTTATATAATAAGTTATATATATATATATATATATATATATATATATAGTAAGTTATATATATATATATATATATTCAAATCAGAATAAGGAATAATATAAGTATTGTAAATATGGATATTGATAATAATAAATATTAATCTCATAATTACTATTAATACAGTACTTTTAGAGATTAGTAATAATTCATATAACTAGTAATTAATAAATACGTAAATGATGTATAAATGAATCAGAACAAGATTAATTGTTTAGTATGGTAAGTAATGTCACAGAGTGTATATATGTGTGTGGACATGTGTGCCACACACACACATATATAAGTAATGAATATTTTAATATATATGTTAATGAATGGTTTTTATATGTTAATGAATACGTGTAAATATGTTAATAAATGTGTGAATATATTAATGAATGTGTAAACATATGTTGATAAATATGTGTAAATATATGTTAATGAATACATATTAATGAATAGTTTGGAATATACGTTAATGAATAACTGTGAATATATGATAGTGGATATTTTCGAACATATGTTAATGAATATTCCTGAAAACATGTTAATGAATAGTTTTCTGAATATATGTTATGGAATACATGTTAAGTTAGGAATGGAATGGAAAATGATAATGAATTGTAAAATTAAATGCAAAAGTGTGATTATATGATGGAGGCTTTAAGGAGGAAATTCCCTTAGCCTAATGGAGGGATTATGATAATCCCTGGTAGGCAATATATACTGAATATCTATATGCATATATATGACTTGGTTGACTAAGTTCATCCAAGAAGAGACGAATCTGGTCGGTCCCCTCTAATGGAGTTGGATGATGAGATGCATCATCCAAGGCAAGGAATTAACATATGGTCTTCCTTGGATGGCTTGGGTGTAAGAAATTACAACCAAGACATGAATCCAATTAACCTTTGATTTCCTGAATGGCTTGGGTGTAAGAAGTTACATCCAAGACAAGAATCGAATTAACCTTCGATTTCCTGGATGGCTTGGGTGTAAGAAGTTACATCCAAGACAGGAATCAAATTAACCTTTGATTTCCTAGATGGCTTGGGTGTAAGAAATTACATCCAAGACAGGAATCAAATTCACCTTCAATTTCCTAGATGACTTGGAACCAAGATGGGTTCCAAGAAGGCGAGCTTCACAGCCGCCTAAGGACATATCTCCGTATGGCATTCGTATCCTTTTTATTAGATAAGAATTGTGATTAGTGTTAATTAAGCCTTTTAAAGTTAAATTGCAAGTTAGATTAGTTATATATATATATATATATTTGTTGTATTCTAACAATCTGTTTTGCAGGACAGTGATCTCTAACTAGTAGGGACATTATCGTTGGGATCCTCCCACCTTTTTCTCAAGACTACTCTCCTATAAATACTTGAGAGGGCCTATCGTAATTTTTATCTTTTTGAAAGCAAGCAAAAACTCTGCCAAATTTGCAGCAAAGAAGTCTTTGAGTTTTTATGTGTAAATTGAAGAATTGAAAGGAATAGAAGAAGATTGCTTAAGTGTTGAGACTTTGTGCTACATTCTTGAGTTTGTGTTCAACATTGTCTTTCTTGTAAGTGTTTTTTAAAGAGCTTAATCAAATTTGATTTGCAAACTTTGTGCTGCAAGTATTGGAGATTAATTTTAGTAAGAATAGAAGTTCTATTGAGAGAAGTTGTAAGACTTTGTGCTTACACTTGTTCTTGAGAGACATTAGAAGTAGATTTTGTGATAGGAAATAGCTGTGAGACTTTGAGCTCACACTAGTTCTTGTTGTTCTGTGTTGAAAGGAATAAGTTATTTCAGACTTTGTGCTGTTATATTTTGTTCTTGTTATTATTAGTATAGAAAAGGGTAGATAGGACTTCACATATTCAAGACTTTGAGCTTGATATTGTTGTCCCGTCGCGAAGGAAGTGATGAAAGTCTTTGAGCTTTCAAGAAACTTCATTTCCTTTCTCTCATTTTATTTCATAAGTTGTTACTACTGTTTTATGTTAAATTGCTATCACTTTTCTGTGAAGAGAAAAGGATATTGACTTTATTGAAAAAAGAAGAAAGACTGTTGTTCCATCCTATTTTAGTTTTAGTATTAGATAGATAGGGGGAGCCTTCCCTTAATTAGGAGAGTTTATACTCACACACTGTGGTTGAAGCCACAATTTTGTATATTTCACCAAGTGTACAAAATTTTCAACCAACATTGATCTCCTTGGCCATTTCTCTATTCTCTTGCTCTCTTGAATGTTTGAAATCAGCAAACTGATCTTCGACCTCTATTACAACCAAGTATTTTATAACATGTCCTTTGTTGACTCAAACTCAAGAGTAAGCTCTTCAAGTTTCCTCTCTTTTCCTTAGAAATTACTAAGGATCTTCTTTGCAGATTCGATGGCATAATCACGATCTGTGATCAATCGTATGCACTCTGCTTTCAATGTCTCCAAAGAGTCTTTGATGAGTTGCAGATTAGGGAGAGCAATGTCATCCTTAACTTTCTTTCGTCTCTCTTCAATTTGAGCCTTCCAATAGAGTTCTTCTATCAAACTATGTGTATGGTCAAACCCAAATAGAACTCGCACCTCATTATCAAAGGACCTCATGAATTTATCCTTCCACTCGTAAACATTTAAAGGTGGTGTACTGGTCATTGGCTGTAACTGAAAATCAGAACTTTGTTTCTTGTCTTCGCTGCTTTCAAAGTTGCTCCAAGACTCCTTTTTCTTCACCACCCACTAGCTGCAATTACTCAATATCATGAAGAGTATTAGATTCTACTAAATATTCAATTTTTTGCTTACCACCAACTTCATGAATAGGTAAATCGGATTTGTATTTCAAAACTTCTTTAAACTTTCCATCATCAAGAACCATATGGTCCTCTAATTCTACAACATAATCTATTTTTTGAGCCTCATCAGGATCAAAGGGAAATTCATCCCATGTTAGATCCTCTTCATACTTAGTTTCTATTACACCTAGATCCCATATCTCATTCATGTCATCAGGGTTAAGAGCCATCTCATCATCCAACTGAAAGAGTGGATTATCTAAGGTCACATCAACACTCATCACAAAAAGAGGGTTATCAACAATCTGAAAAGTATTTCCTTTTTCCAACTTAGACCAACTATCCTGCTATCCTAAATTTGAAAATTTCAATTTAGGACACTGCTCCAAGTCAAAGACTTTCAGAATTTGGTCAAGCTCATTCTTCAATGTATGAGTTTCAACACCATTATTGTAGGACAACCTCTTGGTCATTATCTTGGTATACTTTAAACTCACAAAATAGGACAACCTCTTGGTCATTAGGAACTTCTTCATTACTTGCAATATTTTCAGCTTCATAACATGAATCTCCATTCAACAACCTGTTAACCTTTCCCATTTCTAAATTTACCATGTAGGCATCCTTAGATGTATCCATTTCCTCATCATATGAAGTTACATGAACTTCATTGGAGACATTCCAAAAGCAATCTGAATTTCTATCTTTTTACTCCTGTTTAACATCTTCAATTTTCATCTACTCTTCCTCTAGAAGCACATGAGTGCAATCTGAAATTTAGAGAGCTTGCACAACTCAAACAGCAGGGCTCTTTGGACACTTACATAACTGAGTTTCAAAGTCTTTCAGTTATGGTTAGTAGTATTTTTGAGAAGAGGTTAGTGGTCCTATTTAGTGAAGGACTTGAAGAGTCATTGAAAGGTTGGATAAAAGCCTTTGATTTGCCCACCATAGCTAAAGCAATCAAAAAATCAAGGAGCATGGAGTTGGCTGCCCCTAAGCCAAAATTTCAGTCTAAGCCTTTCTCCCACCGAAAAGATAAGAAGAAATTTTCCAATCAGTCTAAGAAGTTCCCTTCTCGGATGGATGATGAGCTCCGCGAAGAGCTCCGAAGGAACAATTTGTGTTACTCTTGCAAGGAACCTTGGGCCTCGGGTCATAGGTGTCATGGAAAGGGCAATGCGCGTCAGCTGGAAGCCTATTCCGCTGATGGATCAGATTCTGAAATTTTAGAACAACAGACTGATGTGGAGGAGAGTGAGTATGAAGGGGTTCCAAAAGGGCCTGAAAGTGATCAAGATAATGGGGGAATAGTTGCCCAACTCTCAAGCTTTCACAAGAATGAATCATTGAGAGTTCGAGGAGCACTGGGAGAGCATCGACTTGTTGCTCTAATTGACACCGAAGCAACTCACAACTTCATTGACGCTAGAATTGTTGCAAAGAGAGGCCTTGTCACTGATGATGTTGAAGACTTCAAGGTCATGGTGGCTGATGGGTCAACCATTTGTTGCAAATGGATGGTTTCCAATATGTCAATGAGACTGGGTAACTACGAAGTCAAGGATGACTTCTATGTTGTCAACATTGGAGGAACAGATGATGTAGTCCTTGGCATACAGTGGCTACGATCTCTTGGAGAGATCACCTTCAACTTGCAAACCATGGAGTTAAAATTCATGTTTGAAGGAAAGAGGGTAGTATTGAGAGGGATGTCAAATGGAGGCCCTTGTATTGTTTCATCCAAGAGGATGGAGCGGCTGATATGTCATGATCAAATGGAGTGGGCAGCGGAGTGTATGATCATGCCATCTAGCCTCATAGATGAGAAAAGACATTATCCTCCTGATATTCAAGCATTGATCACAAAAAGGAGTAAGGTCTTTGAAAATCCACCCCCTCGAAGACCTCCTGAGAGAGGTACCGAGCACATCATTGAGTTAGACGAAGGAGCTAAGCCGGTTATCACTACTCCATATCGGTACCCAAGGAAGCAGAAGGATGAGATAGAGAAAGCAATAAAGGAGCTTTTGGATATGGGATACATTAGGCTGAGTAAGAGCCCCTTTCCTTCAGCAGTGGTGCTAGTAAAGAAGGATGGGACCATGCGTATGTGCATGGATTACCGAGCTCTCAATCAAAAGACCATCAAGAATCGGTATCCCAGTCCTAGGATTGATGAGCTACATGGTATTGTCTACTTTTCAAAGATTGATCTCAGATCCGGCTATCATCAGATTAGGATGAGGGAATCTGACATTGAGAAGATAGCCCTTAGATGCCACTTTGGGAGTTTTAAGTTTTTAGTCATGCCCTTTGGCTTGACTAATGCACCTGCTACCTTCCAATCGTGCATGAACAAGATCTTTCAGAAGCAGTTGAGGAAGTTCGTGCTTATCTTCTTTGATGATATCCTTATTTCCAGTAAGTCATGGAAGGAGCACTTGCAGCACTTAAATGAAATTCTCGGCATTCTGTAGTCTGAATCATTGCTTGCAAAAGAATCTAAGTGTGACTTTGGAATGAAGGAGTTGCTTTACTTGGGCCATATCATCAGTGCAAAAGGAGTAAAGGTTGATCCAGAAAAGATCAAAACAATAGTTGATTGGCCTCCACCTGAGAACTTGACACACCTGAAGGGGTTCTTGGGTCTATGTGGCTTCTATAGGAAGTTTGTGAAGTGTTACTCTCAAATGGCTGCCCCCCTCACGGATCTCACAAAGAAAGGCGCTTTTGTATGGTCGAAAAAAGAACAAGTGGTGTTTGATAAGTTCAAGGATATTATGAGCTTGTGCCTTGTTCTGGCTCTACCAGACTTCACCAAGCCTTTTGAGTTACAATGTGACACATCAAGAGAATGATTTGGTGTTGTTTTGATGCAAGAGAAACACCCTATTGTATTTGAGAGCAAAAAATTAAGAGGAGTTGATAGAACTTACTCCACCTATAACAAAAAAATGCTTGCAATCATGCATGCATTAGCCAAGTTCAGGTAGTACTTGATGGGCAGCAAATTTGTTGTCAAGACTGATCATAATAGCCTCAAACACTTTATGCATCAGAAAGATTTGAATGAAAGACTACATAAATGGGTGAGTAAGTTACAAGCTTACGATTTTGACATTGAGTATGTCAAAGGCAAAAACAACATTGTGGCTGATTGTAATATCCCAGTTATTTTTTTTTGTTTTTAGGCCAATAATAATCATCCACAATAGATAACCTGTTAAGGTTAGAAAGCATAAATTGAAAACTTGCTGAAAATTGCAACCCTTCCACTTTCTAATCACCAAGTGCCCAATGTGGGAAGGTGAGAGCATACGGTGAATAGGGGATCGTTATATCTCAAAACTGCTGAAAGATGAAATGGAATACAATACTAGGCGGCAAGCCAGTCCCTTCCGCTTATCCATCGAAAATGCAAGAAACTTGGCGATGAACCAGCCAAGAGAAACACATAAAGGCACAAATCACTCGACTGCGATATTTCAGCGGGAGGACTGAAATTACACACAAATTCAACTCAACCGCTTATGCTGCAGGAGGACTATTACAAACAATCATCACTCGACCGCTTATGCAGCGGGAGGACTGAATTACAATTCAATTGAGATAGGCGGCAAGCCAGCCTCTTCCACTTTTCAGCAGGATGAGAGTTACAAGCCAGAATTGGTTAGTAGTACTACTACTTAACCTTACAATAATCAAGATAGTGAGAGAAGAAGAGTAATGCTGAACATCCAAATAATAAGCATGAAATTTCTGCTAACATCAAAATCTACAGGCTGGAAATGCAAAACCAACAACCTATGGATTCACTAAAACGCTCATAACTCTCTCATTATTCACCCAATTCACCCAAAATCAGTTCTAAACTAATGCTACACCAGCTACAATGAAAACAAACCCAAAGGAGGCTATCAAAACACCCATATTTATTTTGCATGCTTCCCAATGCACTCACTAAACCCAACGCCTAACCTAGGAAGTTTGATTTTCAATATAAAAATCCACACTCAAAATAAGATGCTAAAAAATTACAATATGCATCACTAGTGGTAGGAAGGAAGGATGAGCCGGTACCTAGAATGATGGAATCGCCTGGCCAAGAGGTATCAACAAAATACACTTTCAGCAGCTTCGCGACCAGCAACCAGAAAACACTCCAATCTCACACAAAACACTCCTCAATCTGCAACTCACTCACCAACAACACTGGAAATGCATGGACACAGCTAGGTACTATCTTGCAAGTACGAAACTAAGAGTTAGCTAGGAAGCCATACTTCGAAGTTCAGATTTTTCAATCGTCAATTCGGTAGCATAATGATACAAATTCATATGATAACCAAAATGGGAGCCCAAGGCTCTTATTTATAACTTCAACTCCCCACAACCAAATGCAAATGCTTACAAATTCGCCCAAATTCAACTTCTTCATTTGCATTTACTCTACCACGTGGACCCAAGGATGACGCCCAACCCATAAGTCAAGGAATTATGCCAAGAAGCATAATACCACGGTTTTGACTTAACAAACATTTGTGGTAAATAAAATAATATCTCCCACATCAAATTGGCGTTCCTTTCTAGACATAAAATTCACCTAGCACTTAGGAGATAATATGCGCAATTTCCATAGTCATTAATTAGTAAATCAAATTAATTAAATATTAAACCTTAGGATAAGGAAATAATATTTAATTATATCACTTATGACTCCCATACTGATTATTACCAAAACCAAGATGGAGCTGAGCCAGGAAGACCACTGAACTGCTGCAGGATCTGTCCACTGCCAAAAATAGAAATATGTCATACTGCCACTTACTAAAAATAGTAAGTCATCAACTACTGCTCCGAAAAGCATGATCTTCGCACCCAGTGACAGAGCATGGAGAGCTCAGTAGGACAGTATCACCAAAATAGCAATAAAAATAGTAAGTTCTTGCCTCATCAATGTTTGACCCTCATTCTTCATTCCACCTAGCCTACGGATCTCAGGAATAGGCTAATGGACCACTGGAAAGACATCAACGAGAAGGGGACATTACAGTCCACCCTCCCCAAAATTGCTTGTCTTCAAGCAACTGTAAGGCTGGATGCAGTAAGATCTCCTCATTTTCTCACGTAGCACCCTCTGCTGGTAAATTTTTCCTTTTGATCAAGTATTCGTTGATCACCCTTCTCCTCAAAGAACGTTCCCTGAAATCAAGGATAGCTTCAGGAACCAAAACTATCTCTCTCCTCATCAAGCGGGGGTAACTCAGTTGAAGCAACGACGTTGTGTCCCAAAGCCTTCTTGAGGCGTGACACATGAAATACATTATGAATCCTGCTGCTTGCTAGTAATTCCAGCTCATATGCCACTTCTCCAATTCTCTTGCTGACTCTGAAAGGCCCATAGAATCGTGGCTTCAATTTCTCAACTCCACTCTTCTTGAGAGTAGACTGCCTATAAGGTTGGAGCCTCAAATAAACCATGTCACCCACATCAAAGGTGCGCTCAATTTGCTGCTGATTAGCATACAACTTCTGCTGATTCTGTCAATGCTGGAGATTGTCCCTCAAAACCCTCAAAATATCTTGACTTTGTTGCATCATATCCTTTGCCTGAGGGGTCCTGCTATCACCAAATACCAAGTCCGTGAAGCTAGGAGCTTCATAACCATATAGTGCCATGAATGGTGACATCTGGATGGACATGTGATATGAGGAGTTGTAGCAATACTCTCCTAGGTGAAGCCATCTCACCCATGTATTCTGCTGCTCCGAGACATAGTTTCTAAGATAACCTTCCAACCACTTATTCACTATCTCGGTCTACCCATCAGTTTGGGGTGATAACTGGTGCTTGGAGTGAGCACAGTATTACATAATCTGAAAATCTTCTGCCAGAAAGCACTTAGGAACTTGTTGTCCCTATCACTCACAATGTTCTTCGGTAACCCATGTAATCTGAACACCTCCCGAAAGAACACTTCAGCAACTTGAGCTGCTGTAAAAGAACTGGTGATGGCAAAGAAATGAGCAAACTTTGTGAGTCTGTCCACCACCACATAGATATTGTCCTTCCCTTGAGCCCGAGGCAACCCAATGATGAAGTCCATGGAAATACTTTCCCATTTTTTACCGGGAATAGGCAAGGGTTGTAACAAACCAGCTAATAGAGTGTGCTCATCTTTGTTTGTCTGACACTCCTTAATGTACTTCAAAACATCAATTTTAAGTCCCTTCCAAGAAAATCTCTCTCGGATCTGCCTGTATGTTTTGAAGTAACCTTGGTGACCAGCGAGGGGGATGTCATGGAAAGTTTTCAAAATCTTCTCTTTTAGCTTAGATTCAACCACTATGAAGACCCTTCCTTTGTATAGTATCAACCCCTCAACCAATTTATACTTTTCATCATGAAAAGCACCTTCTATAATGCTGGTTGCAAACTGATTTTTGGCATAATCAGCAAGCAACAACTCCCTCCAATCAGCAGTAAGCTCGCATAGTGAGCTTAAATGGGGCCTTCTGGATAAGGCATCACCTACAACATTGTTTTTTCCCTTAACATACTCAATATCAAAATCGTAAGCCTGCAGCTTACTCACCCACTTTTGTTGTCTTTCATTCAAATCCTTCTGATGCATGAAATGTTTAAGACTATTATGATCAGTCTTAACAGTGAACTTACTCCCCACCAGATACTGCCTGAACTTCGCAAAGGCATGCATTATGGCAAGCATTTCCTTGTCATAAATTGAATATAGCCTTTCAGGTCCTCTCAACTTCCTGCTCTCGAAGACTATAGGATGCTTATCCTACATGAGGACTGCACCAACACCTTCTCCAGATGCATCACACTGTAGCTCAAAAGGTTTGGTGAAATCAGGCAAAGCCAAAAGAGGGCAGGAACTCATGATCCCCTTAAACCGTTCAAACACTGTCTGTGCCTTTTCGAACCATTCAAAAGCTCATTTTTTCGTAAGATCTGTGAGGGGGGCAACCAACTGAGAATATCCCTTCACAAACCTCCGATAAAAACCACACAGACCCAAAAATCCCTTCAAATGTGTTATGTTTTTCAAGAGGAGGCTAATCAATGATGGCTCTAATCTTTTCAGGGTCCACCTTCACCCCACTCGCACTGATAATGTGACCAAGGTAGAGAAACTCTTCCATTCCAAACTCACATTTGGACTCCTTGGCAAACAAGGATTCAGATTCTAGTATGCTTAGCACCTCATCCAAGTGCTGTAAATTCTCCCTCCAAGATTTGCTGAATATGAGTATGTCATCAAAGAATATCAAAACAAACTTCCTTAGCTGTTCTTGGAAGATTTTGTTCATACATGACTGAAAAGTAGCAGGTGTATTAGTCAAGCCAAAGGGCATGACTAGGAACTCAAAATGCCCAAAGTGGCATCGGGAAGTGGTCTTCTCCACATCTGAAGCTCTCATTCTAATCTGATGATACCATGACCTGAGGTCAATATTAGAGAAGAACACTGCACCATGTAGCTCGTCAATGAGCTCATCAATTCTCGGAATAGGATACCGATTCTTGATAGTTTCTGATTCAGAGCTCTATAATCCACGCACATGTGCATGGTCTCATCCTTCTTTCTCACCAAAATAACAAGCGAAGCAAAGGGGCTTTTGCTAGGCCGTATGTAACCCATGTCAAGCAATTCCTGGATTGCTTTCTCAATCTCATCCTTCTGCTTCTTAGGATACCGGTAAGGAGTAGTCATAATTGGCTTAGCTCCTTCTTCAAGCTCAATGATGTATTCGGCACCTCTTTCAGGGGGTCTGCCAGGAGGTGGGTTTTCAAACACCTTACTTCTCTTGGTTATCAAGGCTTGAATGTCTTCAAGATAATTCCAATTTTATTTTTGTGGTTCTGAGGGGATGACCATGACCCTACTTCTATCCGTGATCATTGCTTGAATGTCTGTGGAATAGCTGCCCTTGTCCACCAATGGATTTGAAGGCATTATCAAACACTCTGCTGCCCACTCCACCTGATTATGGTGGATCAGCCTTTCCATCCTTTTCAAAGATACAACTTTAAGTCCACCATGCAACATTCCTCTCAATACTACCTTCTTCCCCTCAGATATGAATTTCAGCTCCATGGTTTGCAAGTTTAGTGTGATCTCACTAAGAGATCTCAGCCCCTGAATCTCGAGGACTGCATCATCAGTCCCACCAATGCTAACCACAAAGAAATCATCTCTGATTTCATGATTTCCCAACTTCAGAGACATGTTGGAAATCATCCGGTTGCAGGATATAGTGGAGCCATCTGCTACCATGACTTTGAAGCCCTCAACTTCCTCTGCCACTAGTCCCCTCTTAGCAACAATCCTTTCATCAATGAAGTTGTGTTTTGCTCCTGTGTCAATGAGAGCAATGACACGATGCTCTCCAATCACACCCCGAACTCTAAAGGACTCATTTTTGTGAATGCTCAAGAGTTGAGCAACCACTCCTCTATCTTCCGACCCAAATTCAAGCCCTTCAGGAGCCTCTTCATACTCGTTGTCCTCAACTTTAGTTTGTTGTTCTGAAATTTCAGAATCTGATCCATCCATAGAATAGCACTCCATCTGATGCAAATTGCCCTTTACATGACACTTATGTCCTGGGGCCCAAGGTTCTTTTCAAGAACAACAAAGATTCTTCCTCCGAAGCTCTTGACGGAACTCATCATCCATTCGAAGGGGGAACCTCTTCATCTGATTTGTGAACTTTTTCTTATCCTTTCTGAAAGGAAAAGGCTTGGACTGAATTTTATTCCTTGGGGCAGCCAACTCCATGCTTCGAGATTTCTTAATAGCTTTTGCCAAGGTGGGAAGATCAATAGCTTTAACCCTTCCTTTCAAAGGTTCCTCAAGTCCTTCAATGAAAAGGACAACTAACCGCTTCTTCGAGATGCTACTTACCATAACTGACAGATTTCGGAATTCAGTTACGTAAGTGTCCAACGAACCTTGCTGCTTGAGTTGTGCAAGTTCTCTAAATTTCACCTCTGGATCCTTGGTGTCGAATCTCTCAATCAACTTGTTGGTGAAATCAGCATAGGTGGTGATCAAGTTATGACCAAGGGTGTAAAATTCCTTAACTAAGATCGGTTTGCAGATAGATTTATGTACAGGATATAACAGACACATATGGTTCAACACAACCGGTGGATTATTGGAATACATTAAACAATATTATTGTTTAATACATAGCCTCAATTCTACTTTCATATTTACTAATAAACATAGCAATTGCCAATAGGAAACTGAACAATCATTATTCAATGAAGTTGATATCAATTGATAAAATATTCCACCAAGAAATGGATTAAGAATTTCTTTATATGGTGCACCTGATAGATACGCTGTGATTGTCGATTGTTCATTCACGTTGGTGCCAAATGCATTGCAGAATACTACCAAGAGCCTTCATACATTCACCGATAGTTAATCATACATTCCCCAATGGTTAATGCAGACAGAGACATCAATAGCCGCCAACAGTTCACCCGCTCTCAATCCCACTGGAAAATCAATTTGCATGACCCAATCTGGAACACGAAATCAATACGGTTTGCATCATCTTTGGTGACACTTCCATTACCTCTACACGAGGACCGTGGCTTCCCTTCGCGGCAATAACCACCATGCGCTACAACCTGATTTCGAATTACGAGACACAGAAGGAGTGCGTTTGAGTGTCGTATTCACCTAGCTTCCGGTGGTCTTGTAACCGTCTCACATGTAAGGAAATACACGCGCCCGCATCACATACAAGGACTCACTCCCTTAGTTACTCCACTGCTTCGATCAAACACGGTTCTACTCCAAGATCTTGCATCCAATAGGCCAGTCAATAACTGACGAAAGGCAATCTGATTCAATTCAATGTGTGTCCTTTCACGCAGATAACAATTCATTTTCATTCAGGCATATACGTCCACTGCAATGCCATGCTTTTATTCTCAAAATAAGTTGGTTTATTATTTCCCGTAGGAAACTACCTTATTATTTAAATAATAGTTAAGAACTATTAGTTAAATAATTACGGTGTTTATTCCACTTTATTCAACAATGCGTTAATAATATTAATTATTTATATTAATCTATGAATGGAATATTAATATAAAATAATTAATATTGTTTCAAATTTACTTTTCGCAACTTAATTATTAGGGAACATTACAGTCTCCCCTGCTCAATGTTGCTTGCCCACAAGCAACTGTAATCCAGGATACTGAAGAACCTGCTCATTTTCCCAAGTAGCATCATCCAATGGTAAATTCTGCCATTTAATGAGTTATTCCCTGATTGTCCTATTCCGCAAATGCTTGTCTCGGGTCTCCAAAATCACTTTAAATATCATCTCTAATTTCCCTTCCTCATCCAATGGTGGTAGATTTTCTGAAACTTTCACCTGTTGACCCAAAGCTTTTTTGAGACAAGATACGTGGAATACATTATGTATTCTTCTTTCTACAGGTAAATCAAATTCATATGCAACTGCACCAACCTTTCGAACCACCTGGTGCGGTCCATAAAACCGAGGCTTCAATTTCTCAGCCCCACTACGCTTGAGGGATGACTACCTATAGGGTTGTAGTCTGAGATACACCAATTCTCCAATTTCAAAATGTCGCTCAACACGCTTCTTATCTGCATAAATTTTCTGTTGATTCTGAGCACATTGCAAATTTTCTTTAAGTGCTTTCAATATATCTTGGCAGTCCTGAAGCACATCACGAGATTTGGGAACATTACTCTGATCAAAAGAAAGATCAATAAAAGATAGTGCATCATACCCATATAATGCTCTGAAAGGAGTCATACAGATAGATATATGATATGTAGTATTATAGCAGTATTCACCTAAATATAACCAACGAGCCCAGGCTTTCTGATGTCCAGATACATAATTGCGAAGGTATCCCTCAATCCACTTGTTTACTATTTCTGTCTGTCCATCGGTTTGTGGATGATAACGCGTACTGTGATTCAACTCTGTACCTGTCAGTCTGAACAGTTCCCCCCAAAATATACTCAAAAATCTGCTATCTCGGTCACTGATTATATTTTTCGGTAAACCATGTAAACGGAACACCTCTTGAAAGAACAGTTCTGCGAGCTGGATAGCTGTGAATTCTGTAGTGATAGATAAGAAATGTGCAAATTTAGTTAATCTATCAACCACAACAAAAATGCAATCTTTACCTTGAGATCGCGGTAGGCCTGTAATAAAATCCATTGATATACTTTCCCATTTCTGTTCTGGTATAGGTAATGGCTGCAATAGACCTACAAGATAAGTATGCTCTGCTTTATTTTGTTGGCAAGTTATGCATTCTTTGACATAACAAAGGACATCATTTTTTAGTCCCTTCCAAGTGAATCGTTCCCTTATCTTCCGGTAAGTTTTGAAGTATCTGAGGTGCCCTGCTAAAGGAATATCATGCACTGATTGGAGGATTTTCTCTTTCAACTTCGAACCTGGAATCAAGTAAATCCTGTCCTTTTAATAGACAACATCATTTACAACCTTATATTTATCATCTTGTATATTACCATCTAGCAAATCACATGCAAAAGAATCCTTAGAATATTTCAACCAGCAATAAAGATTTTCAATCAGCTGTTACTACAGATAATGCATTTATTTTAGGCCTTCTAGATAACGCATCTGCAACAACATTGTTTTTACCTTTCACATATTCAATTTCAAAATCATAAGCTTGGATCTTACTGATCCATTTTTGGTGCCTGTCATTCAAGTCTTTTTGTCCCAAGTTCTGGTCAGTTCTTACTACAAATTTGCCACCAACCAAATATTGTCTAAATTTTGCCAATGCATGCATGGTTGCCAACATTTCTTTGTCATAAATAGAATACAATCTCTCTAGGTTACTAAATTTCCTGCTTTCATAAGCTATAGGATGTTTATTTTGCATTAAGACTGCTCCTATTCCCTCACCAGATGCATCACATTCCAAGACAAAAGGCTGATTAAAATCTGGAAGTGCAAGTACTAGGCACGAACTCATTACCTCTTTCAGTTTCTCAAAAACTTGTTGTGCTTCCTCAGTCCATCGGAATGCCCCCTTTTTGGTAAGATCTGTCAATGGTGCCTCAAGCTGTGAAAAACCTCTGACAAATCTCCTATAATAACTGCATAATCCAAAGAATCCACGTAAATCTGTAAGATTTCGTGGCAATGGCCAATCCAAAATGGCTCTTATCTTTTCCTGATGAACCTATTTTTGATTGTCTTCTTGCTAAGAGCACAGAAATCAATACACATGCGAAGAGTTCCATCCTTCTTTTTGACCAGTATTACTGATGATGCAAAAGGACTAGAACTAGGCCTGATATGCCCCATATCCAACAATTCCTTAATTGCCTTTTCTATTTCATCCCTGAATGTTTTAGGATGTCTGTAAGGAGTTGTGATAACGGGTTTGGCACCTTCTTCTAATTCAATGGTATGTTCAAATCCTTTGTCAGGTGGAACTCCTGGAGGTATATCACTGAAAACCAAATTATGTGAATCTAATACTTTTAACAAATCATCTTGATAATATTTAGATTCAAATCCTGATACCTTGTTAGAGATTAAACATTGTGATGACCATGCCACATCTCCATGTCAGAAAATAGCCTCCATTCTTTTAGCACTAACGATCCTGGGACCACCGTTAGACATACCACGAAGCACTACTTTCTTATCATCAATCTTAAAAGAAAATTCCAATCTTTTAAAACTCCGAGTGTACTCATCTAATGTTTCCATCCATTGAATGCCCAAAACAACATTAGTATCAGCCAAATCAATCACATCAAAATCATCAGTAACAATATAATTTCCAAGAGTAATACGCAATTTAGGAACTGTATGAGTATTGGACAAATTAGTTCCACCTGCTACTCTAACATCAAAACCTTCATGTTTTTCAGTTTACAATCCATGTTTTTCCACAAGAGCTGCATCTATAAAATTATGAGTGGAACCACTATCAAGCATGACAACTACACGCTACCCATTCAAAACTCCTCTAACTCTAAAAATATTATATTGTGGTGTTCCTGTCATAGATGCTATTACCCCTTCTCCATGTTTAGTACCTGTCTCTGATTCTGTGTTCTGTGGTGCAGGTTCTATGTTAGGTTCAACATTCTCTTCATCGTCACTACCTGACATAACCTCAATGTAATGAATTTTTCCTTTTCCCAAACATCTATGTCCTGGCTGCCATGATTCTCTACAGGTGAAACATAGTTTTTTCCTTCCGAGTTCTTCCCTCTCTTCTTTATCTAACTTGTTTTTAGGGAAATTAACTTTATTGAAAGGTTGTTTGTCTTTTTCAGGTTTAGATGATGGTGCTTTTTAAAAAAATTTCCCTTTTGAAGATGGTTCCAATTCTCTTGCTCTTTTAATAGCTATTTGTAAAGTAGGAGGGTTCAAGGACTTAACCCAACCTTTGAGTGAATCAGACAATCCATCTATGAATATCACAATTTTGTGTCTCTCTGAAATTTCAATTACTAAAATTGCCAATTTTTCAAATTCAGAAATGTATTGTTCAACGGTTCCAAATTGCTTAAGCTGAGTTAAATCTTTTAGATGAAGTTCGGGATCTTTAGAATCAAATTTGTCAATAAGTTGCTCAGTGAATTCAACATATGTTATAATCTTATTATGACCCAAAGGTACTTGCCCGCCACCATTTGTGTGCTACACCATCAAGATGTAATGTTGCATATTTGATTGCTTCATCTTCCAGCATAGGATTTAATTGAAAGTAGGTGTCAAGTTTTTGCACCCAAGCCCTAGCTGCGGTTTTCCCTGACCCATCAAAGTAAGGAATAGACATCTTACCGATTTTCCTCTGTAATTCATTGTTATTCCCTCGTTGTCTTCTTGGCCTATGTTTCATTTTGACATCCAAGTACTCTCTAAATGTCATTGTTGATCTAAAATCATCCCCTGATAATAACCAATCATGGTGTATCTCATCCTGTAATTCTCTAATTGTCGGTTCATTTTCTAGTTGCACATTCCTAACAGTGAAAGTTGGCATAAAAGGTCTGGCTGTTCCGATTCTTTCCGACTGATTATTATTGACAGAATGCTCATCTCTACCCCCATTGTTTGCTCCAACAGTATGGTGTTGATTATTTCCATTATTTTGATGCTGATTAATAAATTGGGTCATTAAATTAGTCATTTTGTTGACATTGTCCTGCATATCTTGTTGACTTCTGATTAAAGTTGTTATGAGATCCCTATTGTTTTCAAGTTCTCCCATACTGTTTGTTTCAAAAATAATCTCTTTGTCAGTTGTCGTATGGCTGTCCTCAATTTCAAACTGAATAGAAGAGCTACTTTGTGCTAAAGGTAAGTTTTGATCTCTGTTTTGTCGGACCCTAGTATTTTGAAAGTTATAATTTTCATGGTGCATACCCAGCTACACATAGAATTTTCAACTCAAAAACACCCTACAGGCGGGCAAGATTCCAAGGTTCTGATACCACTATAAAATTCCTTAACTAAGATCGGTTTGCAGATAGATTTATGTCCACGATATAACAGACACGTATGATTCAACACAGCCGGTGGATTATTGGAATACATTAAACAGTATTATTGTTTAATACACAAAGTCTCAATTCTACTTTCATATTTACTGATAAACATAGCAATTGCGAACAGGAAATTGAACAATCATTATTCAATGAAGTTGATATCAATTGATAAAATATTCCACCAGGAAATGGGTTAAGAATTTCTTTATATGGTGCACCTGATAGATACGTTGTGACTGTCGATTGTTCATTCACGTTGGTGCTAAACGCATTACAGAATACTACCAAGAGCCTTCATACATTCACCGATAGTTAATCATACATTCCCCAATGGTTAATGCAGACGGAGACATCAACAGTCGCCAACAGTTCACCCACTCTCAATCCCACTGGAAAATCAATTTGCACGGCCCAATCTAGAACACGAAATCAATACGGTTTGCATCATCTTTGGTGACACTTCCATTACCTCTACACGAGGACGACGGATTCCCTTCACGGCAATAACAACCATGTGCTACAACCCGATATCGAATTACGGGACACGGAAGGAGTGCATTTGAGAGTCATATTCACCTAGCTTCCGGTGGTCTTGTAACAGTCTCGCGTGTAAGGAAATACACACGCCCGCATCACATACAAGGGCTCACTCCCTCAGTTACTCCACTGCTTCGATCAAACACGGTTCTACTCCGAGATCTTGCATCCAATAGGCCAGTCAATAACCGACGAAAGGCAATCTGATTCAATTCAATGTGTATCCTTTCACGCAGATAACAAATCATTTTCATTCAGGCATATACGTCCACTACAATGCCATGCTTTTATTCTCAAAATAAGTTGGTTTATTATTTCCCGTAGGAAACTACCTTATTATTTAAATAATAGTTGAGAACTATTAGTTAAATAATTACGGTGTTTATTCCGCTTTATTCAACGTGTTAATAATATTAATTATTTATATTAATCTATGAATGGAATATTAATATAAAATAATTAATATTGTCTCAAATTTACTTTCCGCAACTTAATTATTAGGGAACATTACAAAGGGTGACCAACTCATGGTACCACCATTCGTGGGCCACTCCATCCAAGTGCAAGGTAGCAAACTTGATGGCATCTTCTTCCAGCATAGGCCTCAAGGACAAGTAATTGTCCAACTTCTGCACCCATGCTCGAGCTATGCTCTTAGTGCTTCCATCAAAGTGTGCTAAGGTCACTCTTCCAAGAGCTTGCTGATAATCTCTTGGGGCAGCAAACTTATAGTCATTCCTCCTTTCTCTCTTCTTTTTTTCGATTCATAAACTGATCCAGAGTGAGGATATCTCGGATCTCACCAGGGAGATAAGCATACTCCATGTAGCTGTTTCTTATTTCATCAACTGTGGGTATCTTTGTTTGTTGTACTTCTCTTGGCAGAAATACAAGTTGTAGAGGTCTTGGGGCTTAACCTCCATTGTTGCTCCCGTTGTTACTCCCATTTCCATTGCCTACAGGAGCATTAGAAGTGTTGGCTTCCAGTCCATTGTTGGGTTGATTAGGGGTCCCAACAACATTCCGGTTAAGTTTGGCCAGTAATAGAGATATCATGTCCATCATAGCATTGAATTGTCTCTCAGCCTTCTTATCAGATGCCTCATTCTGTTCTATAGCCTTGTTTGCCATTGAATCCACTGAGTTTGAAGAATCTAAATCCTTCCCTTTGTTCCTCAGTAATTCTGAAAATGTGTCCTCTTCCAGCACTATTGGAATTTGAAACTACTGTCTATTTTGTTCTCGGTTGTAATATCTAACGTCTTTGTCACTCATGGAGACTTCTGAACCCACTGAAACTCACTAGCTGGCAGGAAAACCAGCTCTGATACCACTGTAATATCCCAATTATTTTTTATTTTTTTTTAGGCCAATAATAATCATCCACAATAGATAACCCGTTAAGGTTAGAAAGCATAAACTGAAAACTTGCTGAAAATTGCAACCCTTCCACTTTCTGATCACCAAGTGCCTAGTGTGGGAAGGTGAGAGCATACGGTGAATAGGGGATCGTTAGAACAATACTGGGCGGCAAGCCAGCCCCTACTGCTTATCCAGCGGGAATGCAAGAAATTTGGTGGTGAACCAGCCAAGAGAAACACACAAAGGCACAAATCACTCGAACGCGATATTTCAGCGGGAGGACTGAAATTACACACAAATTCAACTCAACCGCTTATGCAACGGGAGGACTGAATTACAATTCAATTGAGATAGGCAGCAAGCCAGCCTCTTCCACTTTTCAACGGGATGAGAGTCACAAGCCAGAATTGGTTAGTAGTACTACTACTTAACCTTACAATAATCAAGATAGTGAGAGAAGAAGAGTAATGCTGAACATCCAAATAATAAGCATGAAATTTCTGCTAACATCAAAATCTGCAAGTTGGAAATGCAAAACCAGCAGCCTATGGATTCACTAAAACGCTCATAACTCTCTCATTACTCACCCAATTCACCCAAAATCAGTTCTAAACTAATGCTACACCAGCCACAATGAAAACAAACCTAAAGGAGGCTATCAAAACACCCATATTTATTTTGCACGCTTCCCAATGCACTCACCAAACCCAACGCCTAACCTGGGAAGTTCAATTTTCAATATAAAAATCCACACTTAAAATAAGATGCTAAAAACTTACAATATGCATCGCTAGTGGTAGGAAGGAAGGATGAGCCGGTACCCAGAATGATGGAATCGCCTGGCCAAGAGGTATGAGCAAAATACGCTTTCAGCAGCTCCGAGACCAACAACCAGAAAACACTCCAATCTCACACAAAACACTCCTCAATCTACAACTCACTCACCAACAGCACTAGAAATACATGGACACGGCTAGGTAGTATCTTGCAAGTACGAAACTGAGACTTAGCTAGGAAGCCACACTTCAAAGCTCAGATTTTTCAATTGCCAATTTGGCAACATAACGATACAAATTCATATGATAACCAAAATGGGAGCGCAAGGCTCTTATTTATAACTTCAACTCCCCACAACCAAATGCAAATGCTTACAAATTCGCCCAAATTCAACTTCTTCATTTGCATTTACTTTACCACGTGGACCCAAGGATGGTGCCCAACCCATAAGTCAAGGAATTACACCAAGAAGCATAATACCACGATTTTGACTTAGCAAACATTTGTGGTAAATAAAATAATATCTCCCACATCAAATTGGCGTTCCTTTCTAGACATAAAATTCGCCTAGCACTTAAGAGATAATATGCGCAATTTCCATAGTCATTAATCAGTAAATCAAATTAATTAAATATTAAACCTTAGGATAAGGAAATAATATTTAATTATATCACTTATGACTCCCATACTGATTATTGCCAAAACCAGGATGAAGCTGAGCCAGGAAGACCACTGAACTGCTGCAGGATCAGGACTCTGTCCACTGCCAAAAATAGAAATATGCCATACTGCCACTTCCTAAAAATAGTAAGTCATGAACTACTACTCCGAAAAGCATGATCTTCGCACCCAATGATAGAGCGTGGAGAGCTCAATAGAACAATATCACCAAAACGGCCAACCCCTGACTTACTAAAAATAGTAAGTTCTCGCCTCTTCAATGTTTGACCCTCATTCTTCATTCCATCTAGCCTACGGGTCTTAGGAATAGGCTAATGGACCAATGGAAAGACATCAACGAGAAGGGGACATTACACTGTTGCACTTTCAAGAAGGTCTCATTTGAGCTCTTTGTGTGAGCTTACTGCTGATTGGAAAGACTTATTGCTTGCTGATTATGCCAAAAATCAGTTTGCAACCAGCATCATTGAGGGTACTTTTCAGGATGAAAGGTACAAGGTGGTTGATGGTTTGATACTTTACAAGGGAAGAATCTTTCTGTTACCTGAATCTCAGCTCAAAAAGAAGATTCTACAGATTTTCCATGATATTCCCCTTGCTGGTCATCAAAGTTATTTCAAGACCTATAAGTAGATTCGTGAGAGGTTCACTTGGAAGGGGATGAAAAATGAAGTGCTGAACTACATCAATGAGTGTCACACTTGTAAGATGAAAAAATATGAGCACACTCTACCTGCTGGTTTGTTGCAACCTCTTCTTATTCCCAACCAAAAGTGGGAAAGTATTTTGATGGATTTCATCACCGTGATGCCAAAGGCTCATGGCAAGGACTGCATTTACGTGGTGGTGGATAGATTAACCAAGTTTTCTCATTTCTTCACCATCACTAGCTCATTTACAATGGCTCAAGTGGCTGATGTGTTCTTCCGTGAAGTGTTTAGATTGCATGGGTTGCCCAAGAATATTGTAAGTGATAGGGATAGCAAGTCACTAAGCACCTTTTGGCAGCATATTTTCAGATTGTGTGGCACAATGCTTACTCCATGCACAAGCTATCACCCACAGACTGATGGACAAATGAAGATTGTAAACAAATGGTTGGAAGGCTATCTCAAAAATTATGTTTCGGAACAGCAGAAGGCATGGGTAAGATGGCTACATCTAGGGCAATATTGCTACAATTCCTCATATCACATGTCCATTAGGATGTCTTCTTTCATGGCACTGTATGGTTACGAGGCCCCTAGCTTTGCCGACTTGATGTTTGGTGATAGCAGAGCCTCTCAAGCTAGGGATATGGTGTAGTAGTGTCAGGATATTTTGAAGGCTTTGAAGAACAACCTCCAATTTGCACAAAATCAGCAGTAGTTGTAGGCTGATCAGCAGCATGTAGAGCGATCATTTGAGGTTGGAGACATGGTGTACCTTAGACTTCAGCATTTTAGACAGTCTTCTCTCAAGAAGAGTGGAGTAGAGAAGCTCAAACCACATTTCTATGGACCATTCAGAGTCACTAGGAAGGTTGGTGCACTGGCTTACGAGTTGGAGCTACCAGAGAGTAGCAGAGTTCATAATGTTTTCCACATCTCACGCCTCAAGAAGGCACTTGGACATAATGTTGTAGCCTATTAAGATTTACCTCCATTGGATGAGGAAGGACAGTTGGTATTGATTTCGGAGGAGATCACTGATTCACGAGAACGCTCTTTGAGGAGAAGGACAATCAAAGAGTATTTGGTTAAGTGGAAAAATTTGTCGGTGGAGGATGGTACTTGGGAAAATGAGGAGATTTTGCTGCATCTAGACTTACGATTGCTTGAGGACAAGCGATTTTGGGGAGGGCGAACTGTAATGTCCCCTTCTCAACAGTAAGCACGCCAGTGGCCATTAGCCTATCTCGAAGACCTGTAGGCTAACTGGAAGTGGAAAATTAGGGTTTCCTATTTTCTAAGAGGACTCCTTGCAATTTTCAGGGATGTTCTGGTTGGAGTTTGGCAGAACGAATTGAGATTTCCTTCTGGGTTTTTTGTAAGCTTTGTAGAGGTATGACATGCAACCAGTTCAGGGGAGTTTGCAAAACTTACTATTTTTAGTAAGTTGATGTCAGTTGTCATGATTACTGGGTTTTTATGGGTTTCTCGAGCTAAGGCACAGGGTTCGAAGAACAGTCTTTTTGATGAAGTTTCCTAGATTTACTATTTTTAGTAAGTATTATATCTGAGTTCTATTTTTGACAAGTTCAGTTGTTCAAGTCAATTGACTTAGTCTCGGCTCTTTTTGGCAGTAATCATTATTTGGAAGGGGAAAAGTATTTTTTAATAAAATACTTTAAGTGTTCTGATTTAAGGGGTTCGACATGGTATTTTAATCAAAAAATATAACTTAAGTGAATGGGGTGATTTTGTGTCTAAGTTATATTATTCCTCTAAAGTCATTTTTGAGTGCCCACTTCACACTTTATGTTATAAATTATTATTTATCCAAAATGGCGATTTTGTGGTGAAATTTGCATTGGGCGAACTTTGCCTAAGAGGGTGAAATGAAATGAAATGAATTTGGGCGCCATGTTAGGGGATTTGAATTTGAATTTGGCTTGGCAAAAGTTATAAATTGGAGCCTTGGGCTCTCATTTTGGCATCCATGAAATTTGTATAACGAAGTGTTGTCGGAATCGTGTTAGACTTGTGCTTCGAAGTTGCGAGCTTCCTAGCTTGTATCAGTTTCGTGCTTGAGATATAGCACCTAGCTGTGGAGAGACTATTTCTCATTCAGAGGAATAGACAAATCATATTGAGAATGGATTGCATCAGTTGGTTTTCGGATTTCTGTGTGAGTTTTGTGTGTTTTCTGGTTGCTGGATGGCATCATGGCTGAAGCATATTTCCACTCCTAAGTTTCTGTTTGGGCTCTTGCTGATTTTGGGTATTGGCTCTGATTATTTCTATGCACTGGGCGATGGAACTTGTAAGTTTTCAGCCTCTAGTTTTGAGTCTTCAATTTTTAAATGTAAATCATACCTTTTTAGCCTAGCCGTACTTTTTAGGGGGTGCATTGGGATGCGTGCTATTTGTTTGGGGTCATGTTGCTGCTATATTATAGTTTGTACTTGGTCGCTTAATGCATATATTGTTAGTTTGGGTGTGTTGTGGGGTGATCTAAGTGAGTTTTGAGTGAGTTAGAAGCATTTTAGTGTGGATTGGTGTTGTTGGTTATGCATTTTCAGCTGCTTGTTTTTATATCAAATTTTGAAAGTTGGATTTTGAGTGAGTTCTTGAGAGTGTGAATTGTTTGGGTTGTTAGAGGATGTTTGGAGTTCTTGTTGCAACTGTCAGTTCTTAATCGGCATTTGGTTGTCCAATTCTATATTCACTGTAATGCTGGTTAGTAGTACTAACAACAACATTTTCACTTTCTGTTCTCCCACTATCTAAGTGGAAGAGGTTGGCTTGTCCGCCTATCTTAGATTAGCAATATTTTATAAATCTTGAAATCTTTGTAATGAATTGTAAAGTTGGTTAGTAGTACTAACAGCTATCCTCTTAGATTTCTCATTGTTCCCACTGCATAAGTGGAAAAGGCTGGCTTGCCGCCTATATTTGCAAATTGTAATACTATCCTCCCACTGCATAAGAGGTTGAGTTGATTGTAATGTTGTCCTCTCGCTGAATAAGTGGGGGAGTTGATATTAATTTCCGTTTCTAGTCCTCCCGCTGCACAAGCGGTTGAGTGATTGCATTCTTCAGTTCCTTGGCTGGTTTACCGCCAAGTGATTGAATTGTTTTCAATATCTCATTGCATAAGCAGAAGGGGCTGGCTTGCTGCCCAAGTATTGTAATCAATTTCAATTATTGGCATCTAACAATCCACCCAACATTGTATGCTCTCACCCTCCCAGATTAGGCTCTCGGTGATCAGAAAGTGGAGGGGTTACTTTCAGCAACATTTAGTTTTCATTTCCTAACCCTAACGAGAGTTGTGTTGATTGTAATTTGGGAAAATAAAATAAAAAATTAAGGGGGATCATTACACCGTTACACTTTATAATTCAATTTAAATACGAAACAAACTTATTTTCTATTTTTAGAGTTCTTACTTCTTTTATTTCATGAGGTAGACACTGAAGACATATATCAAGTATGCCTTTCAAACCTCAAAAAGTAGATAAAAATAGAAAATGAAACATCCATTATTCAAAAATGTGAAACCCATTGAAATGATCAATGGTATGGTACTTTATTTTTGTGAATTATTGAATCTACAAAGTGGATTTGATGTACAAGTCCTAAAAAGGGGATATTTAGAATTTGAAATTATGGAATGCAGTCATAAAAAAATAGTGTCGCAACTTTGTGGAGCTCAAAAAATCACATGGGTTCAAAATTGGGAACCCAAACGAGTCCTTTGAAGTTTGATAAATGGAAACTATATAGTGTGTCTTATGAGAATTTGAGATTTAAAAAAAATATTATATCATGTAAAAAAAATTACACCACTAGATAAATGTCAAAAATGTAGGTAGAATTAAAAAAAATTACTCAAAAAGACATTCGTATGGCTGAGAATGAGGCTCTTGAAGTTAAGCAAAAGAATTAAATTGAAAATTAGTGAAGGGGGCCAAACATTGGAGGAAGTTGATGACATCAGTAGATGATGACAGTGAAATATTCTATCTGGCTAATAGAATATTTTGTTGACATTTTTCAGTCAAAAAGTACTCAGTGACCAAATATTATTTCCAATTGATAGATTATTCGTTGGCAAAAAATTGTAGATGATGCTAGATAAAAAAGTGATAGAAGAATTGAATATTTGATTTGTTGATGGAATATTCTTGTTGGCAAAAAAACTATGCATGTATCATTAGAATATTGCATAGGTTGACTGTTGACGTTATGCTTGCATACACCTATACCTTGCAAAACTAAAAAAAATCAATAAAAATCCTTACCCAATATAGATGATGTAGAGGCCAAGGACTTGCACAAAGATAAAGGCAACTGACGTAGGTGAATCTACATAACAGTATAGTGATTGTCTGATTGTATGGATTTGGGAAAACTATGTTGGCAATTGACACTCATCTGGTTTAGTAGTGTTGTCATTGATGGCAACACACACTCTTTTGGGTTGGTCACTTAACCGGTACTCACCAGTATTCATTGTTTGGCAACCGGCATTCAAGTCATCCGACACACAAGGAACCAGCACTGGCAGACAAGGGAAACTGACAAACTAGGAACTTGTATATGAGGCCGACATAGGAGATTGATCCGGTAGGTTTACACGGCAACGATCAAAGGCATTGGTCTCGAAGTTTAATGAATTTATTTTTGTCTAGGCCGACATGTAAATAAATTGTAATATCATTGTAAGCCGACATAAGACATTTATGTTTGTGTTTGGGACGGGTATTTAAGTCAGTCTGGTTAGGTTATTTTGAAATATAATGGAATATAGTGATGTGATATTGTGCGAGCGATCTTGATCGATAGAATGCAAATGTGATATTCTGTAGGTGGTCTTGGATATTGGTTTAGAGATTTGGGAAGCGAAGCAAGATACCGGTAAGGGAGGACACAGTGAAAACCGATACAGACAGTGCTTTAACCAGAACTCATCCAGCATAGCAAATGCCCTTTCAAAGTTCAAAATTTTGTTTGTAACTCCATATTTGGTGTTTGTAGTCAGTGAGGCTCCTTTTGTGATGAGTAGTGCGCTCTAGGCTGTTGGCCTACCTGTATGTGCAAGCACCTATTGTAATATTTATTCATTTGGCCAGTGGATAATATTGTGGGTCACCAATCCCACCGTAGTTTTTCCTCTTTGAGGTTTTCCACGTATAAATCTCTGTGTTATGGTGTATGCTCTTGTGGTTGCTTCATTTCTATTTGACATTGTAATCTTTTATGGTTACCAATTACTGAAATACTTTGTTAATAAGGTTAAAATTGATCTTGTCGATAGAACACTGATTAACCCCCCCCTCTCAGTGTTCTTGGATTCCAACAATTGGTATCAGAGCCTGGTGCCTTGGAGTAAGTCTAACAGCTTAAGGAAGATCTTGAATCCGGAATCCATGGAGATGAGCCTACAGAAGGAACTTGAAGTAGCACTTCAGGACTATGATGCTGAAAGGTTGAAGAACTTGAAGCTGCAAGATGATTTGAACTCTGCAAAGGAATTCATTCTTACCCTGCAAGAGAGGCTGTCATCTGTTCAAGCTAAAAGGAAGGAACTTTTACAAAATCCGGATGATGAAGAGAAGGATGCCCTTAAGGAACAATGTTAGAAGCTGAGTCAGGAGAATGGTGTTATGAAGAATGAAATGCAAGCCATGACTATGAGGATGTGCAAGGAGATTGAAGACCGGAAGAAGAATGAAGAAAATCTTGGCAGATCTCTGAAAGAAAGATCTGAGGAATGCATGAGAATGATGTGTTGAGAACTGAGTTGGTGCAATCACAGAACAAAGAGCAAGAGTTGGAAAGAATGATGCCAATCCTAAGAAGTGATCTGGATGCTGCAAATGAAAACAAAGAAAAGTTCAGGGTCAGTTCTGCAAAGCTTGATGAATTGTTGAAGGATCAAAGAGACACTGGAGACACTAGAGGTCTTGGATTTGAGCATGGAGAAAGCTCTAGTACTGCAAATCAGGGGAATCCAGCAGACAACCAGAATCAGAAACCACCAGTAAGGCAACCTAATGCACATAAATTTAATGGTAGATGCTTTGTTTGTAATAAGTTTGGTCATAGAGCAAGTCAATGCAGAAATAGAGCAAATCAGAATAATAATGTTGTTCCCAATCAGTGTTCAAAGTGTAATAAGTATGGTCATAGGACAAAAGATTGTAGAATGAATGTGAGATGTCATGCATGTGGAAAGTTTGGACATATGGCTAATCAATGTAGGTCAAAGAATGGTCAAGGACTCAACAAGGCAATTCAGAAAAAAAACAATGTTACTTGCTATGCATGCAACAAAATAGGACATATTGCCAAATATTGCAGAAGCAAGAATACACCGGAAAGGAATGACACATCAAATGAGAAAGGAAAGAAAAAATTTGATGAGATCCGGTAGGCTCATGCTAAACAGTGGATTAGGAAGTCTGAAGATCAATCGATAGAGGTAAATTCTCTGGTTACTCAACCGACAGAGCAGAATGTTCCTTCACCGACAGGAAACTTATCCGATAACTAAGGCCTTAGCCTTAGGGGGAGGCAAATTAATGACAGATCATGCATTGCCCCTGGTAGAGGTCTGAAAGCTTGTTTCAGATCTTGGTGAAGATAGTCTGGAATTTCACCGGTGCTGAGATAATGGATTTTGTACCCGGTATCATATGTCAGCATGCATTAATGTCAATAGGAAATTAGAGTTCTTTGCAGAATAAAAGGAAAATGTTGGTTCATTTTCATTCACATAGCATTCAGAGCAAAGCAGAGCAAGTTCAAGGCGATTTAAGGCGATCAAAAGCATTTCAGACGAATTCCAATGCATTCACGGCGGATTTTCAAAAGCTTTCACTAGCGAAGGTTGTGAGGTATTTTATCAGTTTCCGAACTATCCTTTGTTTGCAATGGCTTCTGGATCATCTTCTGCTCCGGTAGGTCTGGCTACCCCTGTTGTTGTTGATATCAAGGACCGTCCACGCCCTATTTTCAAGCAATGCCCTTAGATTGCGAAGGTTGATGATACAATCGGCGCATTTTCTAGGGTTCCTGAAAGAGTCTTGTATGTTGAGGATGTTCGTGCATATATCCACTGCACTCTGGAGGATTTGGGTTCTGCTGAGATAAAAACAATGTACATAGCAAATCTGTTGGACAGAAGGGGATCGATGAAATCGGAATTCCAAATTCTGAAGGATCAGGGTTTCACGGACATTTTGGAGATGCTGGAATTTGAAGATGATATGATCCAATATGAGTTTAGTCGAGTCCACGACGAATTCATATGGCTTGACGAGCCTTACAAGATCACTAAGGAGGCTATTCGTGCAATCACCGGTTTGCCCCAAACTGGTCAGATTCCCAGAAAGAAGATATCTAACAATGAGGTGGAGAAGTTAACTGGTGCAACATCTGACAACCGGTCAATGAGAATTAGCACTATCAGAGACAAAGTAGTTCAATTTGCAAGCATGATCATCAGTTACAAGGTAACCTAATCTAACCAATTGAACTCTGTTTTCAGTTCATGCATTTACTGTGCTCACAAAATGATTAAGGAGAATGAAAACCTAGATCTATGTCAATGGATGTGTGATGAGTTAATTATAAACCTAGGGAAGATTAAGGGTGAGAAGAAAGGTGTTTTCCGGCATGGCAACCTTGTGGTCTGCTTGATGCTTTTCTTTCTGAATTAGTTATCGGGATCCGGTAAAACACAATGGGCATTTGATATGCCGGTAGGAAAACAAATTAAAGAAGCTATAAGACGTTTGGGACAGGAAAAAGAGAGAAACTCCATTCTATGGGGTTATTTCAAATCATTTCAGAAAACAATGAGGCAGAGAGAGAGTTATTGTCCTATACCGCATTATTGTCCTATGATATTACATTATTCCGGAACACAACTGCTCAACCTTCCAGACCAAAATTATCATCAATGACAACACAAACTCATATTTACAACAATTCATACCTTATCTGCTGTGTTGTAATATCAAATTGGATTTTATTTCTCATTCATTTCATCATTTCTCAGTTAAAAGTTTTTAACGGATACTATTTCTATAAAGTGGAAATTGTACCATTTATTGTGTACTGAATTTGCACAAGATCATACCCAGCACCCATTCTGTGCTTTACCAAATGCCTAACTGGTCACCACCATACTGACTGCCACACCATACAAGGCAATAACTGGGCCTCATAAAAGTCGTTATAGGTTTGCTGACATCTAAAATTAGGGGCATCTTGCAAAAATATCAGTACCCTCACGCCAGTCAATAGTTGTTTGAGAATTCTTGCAACAAATTTATTTTATACATAAACTGCGCTCATGGTATCCGTAAAATCATATAGCCTTGACTTCTTGCTACAGAGCTTTCATTCTGCTAAATAAAATTAATTACTAGACCAGCCATCATGTTTGTTGAGTATTTTATTTTTATTCACACTGTATCTACTCCATGTCACCCTCTTGCAAACAGTAACTCCAAGCTGCCCTCTTCCTGCAATAGTAACTTCCACGGTGTCTTCCTTTAGGTACCCTTGGTAAACCGTATAATTAGTATTATGCAAAAAGAATGGTTTGAAGTGTCCATAAACATTGATGATCCTCCCAGGATCCTGGCAGAGGCAAACAAATTGAGTTTCTGTTTGTTTGGACTGCCTGAACTAAAGTCTTTCTTGCTTTCACCCATATTCAAAACTCAAGAAATACATCATGCATATGAATTTTATACCTATGGAACTCGCGTGTAAAGTTTTGCTTGGCATGAGTAGTGAATTTAAAATTCATACATGAAGATCTTTGCCAAATATAATAGTTGATAGTTCAACTCATTTCCGCTTTGTCTTGGCAGAAAAAGTAAAAATAATTACCATAGAATTTATATTTTTTTTGAGATTAATATGTTGTTTAATATATTTTTTTTGTTATACGTCCATATCTTTTGGTAGTTCCTTATGAAATTCTAAAGTTCTCTTGTTTTACTAAATTGCTTAACTGGCAAATCATTATTTACAGTTCTGCGGTAGATTACTTATATTGGAATACTAGATAAGGGAGATTATTATTTTTAGATATAAAATGTCTTAAAACTGTATATTGGAAATTCTTTTGTACTCGGTCTTGATGTGCTTTATTTTTGTTCTATTTACAAATTGTTATTTCACAGTGTGTATATATATATATATAAACAATAAAATAGTTGAACATAAGGAAATGACTTGGCCTCTATTACTACCAGCTTGATGGTAGATACCTTTGACAGGCCTTTTATTTATAGCAGCAATAAAATAGTATAAATCTATTATCAAATTTTAGGAACTGAAATCAAACTAGTGACTGTAATTAGTTAAAGACTATATGTATATTTACTTAGAATTTCTAAATTAGTTTTTAAAAGAATCATTATTTGGTTGACCTAATAATGAATACCTTGAGATATTTATAATCACATTTATAATTAAATTTATTTAATAGTAACACGTGAGCTAGAATCATTATATAATAAATCTGTTGACTATCGATAGTATTAGCGAACATTTTCTATTATTGTGCTAACATTTTCAGTTAATGTAAGTTTTTCCTTTTAGATATAAATGGTGAGGTTTTGTGTACATGCTGAAATAATATCCTTGATAAATTTATATTTCTCCATACGTTGCTTTGTATTGTTTGAGCTTTATTAGCAAATATGAATTCATTGTTGAAATATAATTGTTTATATTCTATTTATTTATAATTGTTATTTTTATAAATTTGTTGTTTTGATGTGTTATGATTCATTGATGCTGCTCATCAATAGTGTCAATTTTACCAATAAAATATTAGAATTCGCTGTTTGAAATTTCTATAATTTGCTTATATTATTCATTTGTAGTATTCTTTCAATTAAAGATTAAATTTACTACTACTTATTAAGTGAAGGGATTAATCATATATTCTTCTTATAAATGCTCAATAAATAGTATTTTTAGTCTTTTGTAACAAAATCAAGTTATACAAGTATGATTACTTGTTTCTTAGTTTACTTCAATAGTTTAAAATTAGTTAAGATAGAAGATATATATATATATTCCTCTTTTAAGTTAATTACTTTTGGTTACTAATTATATGTTGATAAAGCTTATATGTCAAGCACGAGTCTTCCTTTAATGGCTAACATTTGAGATACAAAATTCAAACGTACTTATTTGAGAATACCCTCATCTCACCCTAAATTTTGATATTGATGATCAGAAGGCAATAGATGTTTAATTGAAGGGAAACTTAAACTATAAAACACTCATGCGATATAGGTAAACTAGAAATTTTTTATCAAGCACAACTTCATGTCAAACACGCTTAAAGTGTTTGCGTATAGAATTTTTTTAGAAATCCGCCTTTGTAACACTTGAGTAGGTGCCAACTAGCAATGAACTGTCTAGGTAAACTGAACCCTAGAAAGGGTTGTGCACCCAATTACAGTTTCACAAACATAGTTCAACCAGAACTACATGTCGACACACACATTGAATCCTTAGTACCTTGATCCCGTGGATACAGGGTATGTAGGCAGTTTGGATGACGAAGGATGTCTCCAGTACTCAGGTGCTAAGGATATAGGATATAGGATTTAGATTTTTAAAGTTAAATTCTTTGGTCTTTTTTGAATAAACTTTCAAACTAATTCTTAATATAGAAAATATCTGATACTCAGGGTTGGACTTTCTCTTAGCTAGGATGCCCAATAATTGTGGGGTACAAGTCCCAGGAAGATACTAGAATACCTTGGTGGTCCTACACTTGGCCGGCAGCCCAAAATTTGAGGGAAAGTGTAGATCTAATATAATCATTATACCCTATTGTAGACTTGTGGAGATCCTTAATACAATATTTGGGTGAATTGTGAAATCTTCAATAAGGGACTTAGGGCTCGAATTGGCCCCAATGAGTCAAAAGTCTCTAATTAGAGCATTCTAATAATACTTGTCCTTTAAGCCCACATGGCCTATATAATATTTCATCTACATAGATGAATGGTTTGGTTGATCACTCAATGCCCAAGGATAGAAGAGCCCAGATTGGCTTAAGGTATACTATGTCCCAAATTGGACTCCTTAGTCACTATGGCTAATTATGACTCCTGAGTACTCAAATTGATAAAGAAATAACCCAGTAACTAAATTATTACTAAAAGTTTAAGAAAAGAGTAGTGATCTATATAAAAAAATTAATTAAATAAAAAATTATGACCTAGTTGGGTCTTTACAATAATCATGAGCATATCATATTTATTTTAAACTTCCATAGAAGCCAACTCATGTTGTGAGAAAACAATATCTCTATCACATGCATCAAATCAAACAAGGTTGCTACATCATTTCTTCTAATAGTGGATTTATCAACTATTTTCTATAGAGCCTATTAGAGCATCCCATGGTATGTAGGTAAAGTTTAAATCAATTGCCAAAGGGAGATCTTAGCTGGAGTAGCACCGTAGCACTAAGTTATGCAACGAGATCATACTCCTTGTTGACATGTTGAGGAAAATGAGGTGGGAGAGGAAAGGGTTGAGAAAGAGGAACAAAAGTAGGAATGGTTTATGCTTGTTTTTTTTTTCTTGTTACTAATGAGCACACAATTATACTAAGATCGGGGTGAATTAGTACAACAACTATATTTTGTTTTTTCAAACTTAGTACCTTAACCATATCAATTGCATAATAACAACATAAGATGCAATGGTTCAATTACACAACACACGATTTACGTGGAAACCCCTATGAGAGAAAACTACAACACAATAATGATTTTATATAAATTATTCTTACAACTTTGTAGGCACCAACCTACAAGAAATACCAATTCTCATAACTCAATTTGTGAGCACCAAGCCCCCACAACTGAATTTGTAGGCAATAACCTACTAAAGAGACATCAATCTCCTAATGTAAGGCACTAGCCTTGTCAATGAGAGGCACCTACCTCTTACATGATAGCATCCTTGTCTTCTTAAAAATAAACCTACTAAAATTTGCACTTATTTACCTTCTCAAATTTGCACTTATTTACCTTCTCAAATTTGCACTTATTTATCTTCTCATATCTACCCTCATTGTTCTTCCAAATCTTTACTTATAAACTTTCAAATCTGCATTCAAAAAATCTTTAGATATCTCTTATAATGGTTCATTCTCCTTTATTGCACTATATAGTAACTTTCTAATATGCAATGTGCTACTACTATATCATGGCATAATCAAACAAGATTATTCTTCTACTATTACAATAGCCTTCTCAACCTTTCTACTTACCTTCTACATCTCTTCACCATGCCTCGTAAGCATGTCACTCAATTCCTTGCCATTGATTATAATTTCAAATATTTTCATTATAAGATGCCTCATCATGGAAGGTCCATCTTTTGTTGTCTCAATCTCACTAAACTTCATTATTGTATATCTTCTTCTGTTGTGTCCTATGTTTCTATGTTTCTTGGATCATCTCCTTCATTACATAATATTTATTCTTTATAAATTTTTCTTTATAAAATGATATTTTTGTAATGTGGTTGAAATGGGTTTTACAATTTTACTAGTCTAAACATGCAAACTAGGAATCAAACCTAATCTCATCAATTACATTGGAGAACAACCAATAGGCCGAACTACAAACCCTTTGGAGAGTTGGACACTTGTGGTTTTGATTGTTGTCTTCTATGTTTTGATTAATTGGATGAGATAAGTGCAAAAAATAGGTTAAATGATGCAATATTGACAATAAACAACATAAACAAGCAAATATAGATTTGGATTTCAATTGACATGTACAAAATTGGAAAGAGGATGCAATGAGAAACATGTCAAAAAAATCTAAAGACAAAATGGGTAGACATTCTAGCTAGGCTCCCTAATCCAAAAAGCTCTTCAAGTGCAGAACAAGAATCCATTTTAACTCGGGTTCTTTTGAATTTTCTTCTAATCAAACTGCAAATCAAAACTCTTGGACTATAGGGCCCTAGACCTTGGCCTTTTTTATTTATGATTGCCTCCATTTTAGTTTTCACTATACTTTTGTACCTTCAAACTGAGTCCTAGACCTATTTCTAAACTTGTAAATGCACAAAAGGAGAGGGGGCAAAAGTATGAAGTTGTGTCGCACTTGGGGCTAATTAGGGGTAGTCCAGTCGGACGACCATCCTACCGCATGGTGCCTCATGTCACTAGCATGGCGCCAAGAGTTCGATCAGACTAAGTTCGTTAGACTCTTGGCGCCATTTAGGCAGTTTTTGTGAGTTCTTGAGCTTACAATTTTTCAAAAAAGTTCAAAATAGTTCGACCGAACTCAGTCCGGCCAGACTAAGTTCGTCCAGATTCCCTTATGTGGCAGGTGATGCGGTAGCCAAATCACCCATTTTGTCTATATTTCTGAAACTTTTCACTCCTGCTCAATTATTTTCAAGCAAAATATTTAACAAAAATCAAACAATACCCTTTTGTAGAGCTCGAAGTCACGAATCTAGACATATAATTTTTTTAGTATTTTGATTAATTTTAATATTTTTTATTAATTAAACATCGCGAGTAGGTTTTTTAAGTTCAAAAGGAAGCTGATTAGAAAATTAAAAAATTATTAAATGATATTAAAAAAAAATTAAAAATGTATTTTTCACTAGACGAGAGAATCTTCTCCAAAAGGGTATAATTTTTTTTTTATAATCATAAGTTTAGTAGACAAAAGGTGACACTGAATGAAAACTACCAAATTCAGCTATGTTGGACTTTAAAATATTATTACGAGAAAAATATACATCAAAATTTTTTATTTTTTATTTTTAACATTGCATATATATGTCCTCTATTTGGAAAATTAAAATTAGCAAAAAATAAGTTCGTTTTCATTTCGTTTGGTGACGCCGACTAGCAATAAAAAATCTATCTTTGAATCTATTAAAAAAATGTCAAAAAATTTTGATTTTTTTAAAAAATTACAGACATAAATTTCATTAATATTTTTATATTTGATAAATTTACATCATTTTCAAATTCAATTTAGAAATGTCACTTTTATGCAGTAGAAGTTAAACAGTTTTAGTCGTGTTGGCCACTTCCTTTATAAAAATGTGACACAACATTGTTCTTTTATCTGAGGAAAATGGTGTTGCATTTATGAGAGTTTTCCTAGGTCAAACCCTTGTTTAGAATTAACCCTATAATGATGAATTGATAGAAACGAAAGCTTACCCTTGCAAGGCAAAGGCTAAATTTGAAACGAAATATTTGAATGGAAATGTTGAATTGCAATGAGTACATATCTTCATTTGATGATACAATGCTCTTAGGATAAATCATTAGAAAATCCATCTTGAAAATATAATTGAAGATTGCTTCTTCTAGCTTGATGCTCCTGAAACTCAGATCTGCTCTTGAATTGGAATGACAACTCTTGAATTGTAAGAATGAGATTAGATAAGATAATGAAATGAATTAGGAATGTTGTCTTATATAGAGTTCTCAAGGTAATTTCACTTTTAGGCCAACTTTGTTACATCCCTCTTCCAGACAATGGTTTTAATTTAAATGATGCAAACCTGTGAAAGGTCAAAATTTGATATTTTATTACCTTCTTATTTGAAGTCTTATGTCTAAATTTATAGATAGACATGAATGATTATGTTTGGCTATGTTCATCTTTCCTTTATGCATATATATTCATGTAATGGATGAGAAGATAAGATTGGTCTAACTATTTTTTATATGACCAAGTAGATGTAGGATAAGATATGCCCTCAAGAGTAAGGGAGAGGATTGCAAACTTTGGAGGAGACCAACGTGCCTTCAAGCCATCGGGCATAAGTTAAGTTTTTTTCAAGTTGGTCATCACATTGGCCATCTTAGTGGTTGTCTCGCCTTGTCAATCTATAGACGGTTGATCTTATTCCATTTTTTCTGTGTGAGTTGCCAGTGTGTTGTTTTCCATGTGATTAATAATTTTAATAACCATTATTGAATTGAATGGTTAATAATCATCTTTTGGTTAGTCTTATTAACTTATATTATTTATATGCATATATAAATCTACATCCAAATATAAGAGTATATAGCCTACATACATACTTATAAGTATATGTGTGCGTACATTCAATTAATATTGAGTAATGTATGTATAAATACACACACACACACACACACACACACACACACACACACACACACACACACATATATATATATATATATATATATATATATATATATATATTGTTACATTGCCCTCCTCGCCAACTCTCTAGACTTCATGGTAAGCCACCATCGATCAAGATGAGGGGGTGTTATTATTATGCATGAGCGGTCCTTGGTGGGGGACATTCTTATTTGAAGGTTCTTTGTTCGAGTGGGGACTTCTTCTTGGTCTCTGTTGGTGCCCAAATCAACAAATTGTCAAACCATAAAAATATGCCAAGTTTTATGATCAAGTTTGACAAAGGATTTGGCCGACAAACAAAATTAACCAAGCTGGTTACAATCCCCTGTTGTTTAGGCTCTGCAGGACCTTGGTGGGTAAACCTTCACCATTAATGACTATTCGTGCCAAGGTGGTCAGCTTTCTTGAGTTTAAACCTTCACTATGGATCATCAAAATGAACAGTCAAGATTTATTAATAATGCATGTAATTACTGAAACAATTCATGTCTCGAGGTTACCGCTAACCCACAATATGCCTTTAGACCAACTCTCTTAACCTTGCGGGCTAGCGGTAAACACATCCTTAACCCGCCATACCACAATCATATTTTTTGCTAGCTTATTCCTTCTTGTGGGATAGCGGAATTCTTTCAAGCAGCCATTCGCCTTTTATCGCTACCCCACAATAATATTTCTAGTGCATTTTAGCTACCATGGGCATGTGGGTTTGCTGCCTCGCAAAGTCATGCATAACTTGAGACCTGGACCAAATCCTACCTTAAAAGTTGAAGACTATATACTCGTAAAGACTATATGGAAAAATTAGTTCACCACTATCTCGCAACCTACCTTAAAAGTTAATTCATGACTCCCGTGGGGTTGAGGGAATAAACAAGAAGGCACTATTTGGATGGGAAATCACGGGTAAATCCTAAAACAAAGGGAAAAGAAGGATTGGGGGCACAATAACCAAAGAGTTTTTTTACCCTCGAAGATAAATGACAAGACTAATCATGGTTATTCTTTGACCAACTCTTGGGTTTAGGATTTCTGAACAAGTGATATTGGGTCATATTATACAAAATTTTACAAGTCCTAATAAAGGCTCTAGTTGGGGATGAATGACCTCAGGGCATTAGAAGAATCCAAAAAAATCTCTGAGACACAAACCAAAATCTAGATGTACAACTACGACACATTGACGCAAATAAAACCAAAAATGGAAAAACCTAGCCTATTGTGCATGGAATCAATCTTCTTCAAGAAAAGAAGTACTTTAAGATTTGTCCATGCACTGGCAATTCTTGATTTTCGCCCGCCATATTTTGTAAGTAGTATGAGTCCTCCCCACACTTGTTTGTGACAACAAATGGATTCAACCAAAAGGCTTCAAATTTGCCATGTTTTCCTCTATCCTGATTCTTGTCATTCCACATGAGAATAGGATCATCAGGTTGAAACTTCTTTTCTTTGGCCTTTTTGTTGAGCAAGTAATTTCATTTGTTGTTGTATTTTTGCATTTTGCCTTTGTGCTTCAACCCTAACTTCATCCAACTCTGCCAAATGTTCCACCGTCTCCTCCATGGGTTCAAGAATGTCAAGGTCCTCTTCTAAAATGAACTTGTGTACTGGCAAAAGATTATGCATTGGCATTCTAGCCCGAGATTTGTAAACCAGCTCAAAAGGATATTTCCCAATGGCCTTCTTAACAGTGATCCTATATGCTCACAATGCCAACCTCAACCTAGAATCCTAGGCTCGTTTATTATTATCAAGCATTGTCTTGATTATTTTCATTACTTTTATTAATTGATTATGCCTGACCATTGCCTTGATGATGGTATGGTGAGGCATATGAAATCATTATACAATAAGATTAAAAAAAAAAATTGAACTCATCAAATCTAAAACACATCCCATTATCCATGATCAGTCTGACAGGAACCCCAAACCTAGTGATCATATTTCCTAACAAGAAATTGATGACTACTTTACTGGTAGCTTGTTTAGTTGGGATTGCTTCAATCCATTTAGTGAAATTATTTGTGGGCACAAGAATCCACCTATGTCCTACACTTGATTTTTATGTTATTTTACCTATGAAGTCAATACCCCATTGATAGAAAGGCGCTTCAATCTGCAACCGTCCAACATGCAAGGCTCCCTAATATTTCACTTTACCATAAATTTTTTGGCAAGCTTCACACTTTCTCACATACTTGTGAGTATTAGCAAAGAGGTTCGCCTAATGGTACCCCACTCTCAGTATCTTATGTGTTGTAGTCTTGGCTGAAAAAATGTCATCCATAGACAGCTTCATGCATCTCTTTCAAATTTTCTATGTCTACCTTTCGTCCAAGCATAGTAACAAGATACTATCCCTATCTTTCTAGAACAAATCACCCTTGATAAACAAATATTTTGATGCTTGAAGCTTAAGAGTCCTCTTCTAATTATCATTTAGACACTCAGGGCACTTCATGTGTATGAGAAAATACACTATACTAGTATACCAAGGCATCTGGATACTACATACCTTATCCTCTTTTGTATCAACCCGATTGACTTGTGCAACCTCTAAGTTGGATTCACCCATCAATCTTGCACTAACGGTTTGCACCCATGACGAACAGATCAAGAATTTGGCTCTGTTGTAACAGTTCATCAAATGCCTTAGACAATATTTGCATCAACAAAAAAATCGTTGTCCTAGGAAAACTGCTCTGAATGTTGAAAATTTGAGACATGCTATTGTAGAGAGGCCTCACGTGACCCTATAGGTTCAAACGGATCATTTGCAAGTGTCACGATTTTCGAGAAACATCCTATCAAAGTTTAATATTTTTTTGCACTTAGGGAACTCAAGGGAGAGCACTACTAGGTTATGGCATTGAGCATTTGACCAAGTTGGGAGGCAAAATAGGAGTATGGTTAGGGTAAAACCTCCTAACCGGAAATGTTGGCATCGATGGTGTAAGCACATATTTTTACAAAATATTTTATGCTATATAGAGGCCCTTTTCTTTTTTCATTTTTATCATATGAGCATTTATTGCTGGTTTGCATGTGCAGAAATTTTATTAGCACGGATAAAGTCCTCTAAAGGATCAGTTGTTTCAAGAGTATCAAGGTATTACTTGGCCACACTAAGGGTATGCACTAAGTATTGACTGCACAATGAATCCATTATGGAGGCATTTTGTCAGCAGAGAAGTCATTATGGTATGATCCAGGATTGTCTTCTAATATGTATTAGACCCTGTGAGAAAAGTGGGGATCACTTATATTCAACAGTGATGGTCCATCTATGCTAAATTGAAAAATTTCAATCATCGGCATAAGTAGTCCCGATGAAATAGCAGTAGCGAGCAAAAGGAGTATCGGCATAACTTATAACGATGAAACAACATGTGGATGCTTTGGAGTGTTTAAAAAATACTCAACATGGTGCGCGCTCTTGAGAAAGTCATGTCATCGGGATATCTTGTTCCGATTAAACAAAAGGCGGTTGTTTTTCTATTGGCATACATCGACTTATCGACAAAACGTAGAAATTGTTATACTGATAGCCTATGAATCCATCACTGTAACTTGTAACGATAAGGCAAAGCTCATCATATAGTATCGAGAAATCGGAAGTAATGAGAACAGTCTATCCCGATACCCGATGACTAAAGGGAACCAAAGGCGCGCCCATCAGAAAAGGGAACCATATCGGAATAGTACAAAAATGGTTAGGTCGATTCCCGATGACATGAAGAGTCAGAGGGCAGAACTATCGGTATTACTTATACCAATAAAACAAACTTTGAGACATTAAACATAAAGGTGCATCAGAGACTCATCGGACTTCGGGAGGAATAGAAAAGGGCTATTCCGACCCCCGATGAAGATAGAAGCGCTTACGGGGACATCGGTGTAAGCTATGCCGATAAAGAAAGCATCTAGTAAGGATTCATCGGGACATCGGAGGAAGAACTTTTATGTTATGTCGAAACCTGATAGGACCATTTAGGCGAATGTCAGGTTGCGAGGAGTTCTTCGAGATGAGTTATGCCAATAATGTGGTGGGCTTATGTAGAATGCGGATTGGTATATTGAGATCATCGGGGCATCAGAGAGACATGAAATAAACTCTGCCGACACCCGATGAGTTAAGTAGAAGGAAACTAAAGGCGAATGCATATGGGAGATTTACACCGATGGAGCACTAAAACAAAAGGCAAAACCGAGACTGAAAGGGTGCCCATCGGGATGAAATGAACCATCGGGATAGAGAAAAAATTGCTATCCCAAGACCTGATAAGTTGGTCGGCATAGTTTGTGTCGATCAAAAAGTGAAAAGCAGTAAAGTCATAACAATCGGCACCAAACAATTGAATCATTGGAAAGGGTCTTGCCAATTAGCCATTGGAGGTCCTAATGTGAAAAACTGACATAAATGGCTTCAATTAAATGCATCTATGGAGTAGGTCTGTTGCCACATGAAGCAAATCCATCAAGATTGTGGTAATTAAGTACAAGACTGGATTCCTTGGGATATATAACCAGTGTTGCATAATAGTATTTCGCACAGAGTTATTGCAGAAAAGGTATCAAGTGTTTTTTGAGTTGTTGAGTGTGGAGTGAATAATTTTGCAGAGATGGAAGGGTCAAGCTCAAAAGGGAAGCGAAAGGTTGTAGAAGTGTCCAGTACCGCAACGAAAAAATCTAAGGGTGAAGTCAGTGAGGCTTGAAGAAAGCTAAACCAAGATATGATAGATTAGATGGGCTCTCCAGGAGCCTAGTCACACAGAGCTAAGTTGAATTTGCCTATTCACGAGCAATTGGAGGACAGGTACAAAGAAACTGGAGATGTACTTACAACAGTGTCAGGGCATGAGCTGTTTCTTTTTCATTACCTCCGCAAAGATGAGCCTATGCCAATTTCAAACCCATGGAACACCAATTTAGGTAAACTCGTGGTACCTAATGTTTTTGTAGATATTGACTTATTAAAACTCCTGGTGAGACATTATGATGCAAACAAGCGATGCATTTTGTTGCCTGATGGGACAATTTTTGTTCACTTTGCGGTAGCCACAATTCAAGAAGTTTTTGCAGTGGATCTGGGGGCATATGTGCCTTTGTCATTTACGGATTTGGAGGAGGAATATAGGAAAATGGATACTACATATCAGGGTTGGAACCTCGCAATCCACAAAGCAGAAAAGGGGAGGCTAACAGAGGAAGATGGCCCTCCTTATGATATAACTATTTTCAAGAAGTATCTACAATATACATATATGGCTTGTGGCCAGGTTGGAGAAGTTGAAGCTCCTAATGTGGTGAACGTAGGACCATTGGTTTTAGTAGTGGATATCCAGAGGCATGAGCCTAGAGCTTTTGATTTCGCTTTGAACCTGGTGGACAGACTGCATCAAGGTTTCGTGAACTTGAAACATAATCCAGATAAGCATTTCAAGCATTATTCGTTGTTAATATATGGCTTCAATTAAATGCATCTATTAAATCCAAGGGATTGTGGTCAGAGGGTTTGAGTCTAAATACAGTAGGGAAGAATGGACAGGATCAACCGGTGCAGTTGTGGGTTTCTCTCTGGGATTACAGATATGTGAACTCTCATTACCTCAAATTTGAGGAATTCTTTGTTAAACCAATTTTCTTGCTCTTTGGTGAGCCACTGCAGGGATCATTCTCTGAGGATGTCAAGAAGTTTCTTAGGCCTCACGAGCACAAAAATCCAAAGGTCAATCACAATTGGGGTGATTGGTACTCATGCCAAAACTTGACTTTTGTTCGATGCTACGGATTTGAAGGTTGTCCTTGTGTGCTACCAAAACTTGTGCCATAAAGGATTGCTTTTTTGGAAATTGTAAGGCAATTAAGTGTTTCTAATGCCAAGCATTTTGGAGGTGCACACAAGCAAGCCTTCCTCCCTGGTACACTTCACTTCTAGGACTTTAAAATTGTATCTACCAAAGCATATGAAGCCATTCATAGGAAGCTGGTGGTTGAATACAACCTGTTCCAGCATGTGTCTAAGATGCATTGTGATCCAAAGGGTTACATCCATGCAAGCAACAAGAGGCAAGAGTTGGGAGACTATCTTCATCAAGAGGATGAATTTGAAGACATGTGTAGAAATAAGGAGGTGGAAGAGCTGGCGGATGTTATGGAAACCTTGGAGAAAAAACTAGAGGAGAGAAGGCAGAGATTAGAAAACATGGAGGAAGAACCAACCCAAAGTAATTCAGGGGAGAATGAGGTTGTTTCCAAGCTCCAGGCACCTGAGAAAGAAAAGGATCCAGAAGCACGGGATAGGCTCATCATTGCACTATAGGCAGAAACAGATGAAAGAATGACATAGTATGTTTCTTTTGTGTCAGATGATCAATTTATAAAATCTAAAGAGTTCAAATCATTCCTGTACCTTTTCAAGGGTAAGAAGTTAAGGGAAGCAGTGCCAAATATTACCCCTGAAAATGAGGAAGAAATGAAGAAGAGATTGAAGGAAGATATTGACATAGAAGTTGAGACTATGACCCCACAAAAGGGGAGGCAACTACTAGTAGAGGTCGGAATAATTGTGTTTCCAGGTTGGGACCTAAGTGCCTCATTTATCTTTGATTCTTTGCTGAACTCTAACAATAAGGATATGAAATTCAATATCCAAGGAGTAAAATTCATTTTTATTGGATCAAGGTACAATCCAAATGAGGAAGAAATGTTGTTGTGGGCCTTATACCCTCCCAATAAAAGGCCAAAAATCATAGATGTGGACAAAGCATTTGGTCACATGATGACCCTGAAAGTTGGAGAAGTAGACCCTATGGTCACGACCGATAAAGGTATTAATATTTCAAAATTCAATAAGGCCCAAATGAAGGATGAGATAACAGAGAAGAATAAATACAAGGCATTATATGAAGAAACCCTTAAGAGGAGTGGGCATCTGATCCCTCAAATTACTGATTTAGGAGGTCAATGGAAGAAGAAATTCGAAAAATTGGCTTATGAGCATACTAAGTTGAAGAGGGAGATGAAAAGCATCAGGGTTGACATCGCTTGTGTTTTGTTGAATAAGAGATATGAGAATTTGGAGAAGGTGTTCGATGAGTTCTGGGGTGTATATCAGAGGAACATGGACAATATGGTTTCACACACCAGAATTCGAGATAGACTCAACCTATTGTTGTAAGATGCATCGACTAAAGAAAAGGTAAAAAGGAAGGTTCAAGGTCTGCTTGTCACACATGAGGAAGTTGCAAAGGAATTGAAGTTGGAATTTGATGAATGCGAGCAGATTGTTCAACGTGGGTTCCTCGTTTGTTAGACGATGCAGGAGTAATTAAAGATAAGACCATATGGCTTTCTGAGTGTAAGTCTTTACTTAGTGCAGCCCAAGCCATTGCCAAAACAGATGTCCTTGATATGAATGGCACTGCCGACCAGTTTGAGAATCTTTACATGATCGAGAATGCAGCTAGTGATGTGATGTTCAATGCAACAAGCTACAAAGACCTGGCTATTTACGACACATTCAGAAGTGCGGACACCGGTTGGATCGAAAGCCTTAAGTCATTGTTTAGTTTTGTGTTTGTGATGCAATCAGTGTTTTAGTTAGGTTGTTTAGTTACTGTTTAGTTAGTTGTTACGCTAATGGAAGGGTGTGTCTTTCCATTCGTGCCTCTTAGCATACATATTTATAATGAGTCATTTTGACTGTAATTGGTCAGATTTTAAAAAGAACATACTGCCAGGTAGGACTGTAAGTTATATGTATTAGGGAAGTCTATAGAACAAAGATGTATGTTTTTTATGCAAACAGACTGTAATGGAGTATTTTCAATTGTAGCTTATGTATGTAATCATCTCTTAAGGATTAATAAATGAAGGTTCATTGTTTCTTTTCCTAAGTATTGTGCATACTTTTGTGTTGATGAGTTATTTTATCCTCTTGATAAATCTTTCATATGATTTGCTATGATGTGCCATCACATGATGTTACATTAAACGTGATACTGGGTTTTCATTGTTGTGTAACACATATTGAAACCTTCATAGTTGATGATGAATATTGTCTCAAGAGTTGATAGGATTTTCTGTCCACAAAGTGTCATAAGTACCCCCTGGATAAAGGCACTGGTCTTCTATTTATCTTTTAAGGTTTTGGTTGATCATACATTCAAGGTCCTTGATAAAGAAACATTCTTCTTAAATTCTATATGAAATAATCTTTACATATTTCTTTTGAAGTCCTAAAAGCATCCATATTTTCATTATACTATGATGAAAAATTTCATTTCTTTTCAAAGTATTTAGTTAAAGTACATAATAAAGCATAGTTGCAGAACAACAATTTGCCATTTTTGTAATTTGCTAAAAGACTTAAATCCAGTTTAAATTATCTCTTTGGTGCTTGAGAGGAAAAGGTATACCCACCTAGGTTCAGTGGAGCCTAAAGTGCAGAGGGATTTGGTCTTCGATCATCCCTGTTCGTTGGCCAAGGCTGATTGGATTATTTGAAGATTTGGCAAGCCTTTTGGTTTTCCAATCTGTGGTTTTGGAAACCAACAGATGGTTCACGCCCACGATAAACAGAATGAGAATTTGGCTCTCTTGCAACTTTTTATTAAATGCATCCGATGATTTTTGCGTCAACTAAAAATTCACTGCTTTAAGAAAACCGCTCCAAATATTGAAAATTTGAAACAGGCTATTATAGAGGGATCTCATGTGACCCTGTAGGATGAGACGGATCATTTACAAGTGCCACGGATTTTGAGAAACAACTTATCAAAGTTTGACGATTTTTGCACTTAGGACACTCAAGGGACAACATTGCTAGGGTATGGCACTGACCGTTCGATCAAGTTGGGAGGCAAATCAAGAGTATGTGTAATCCCCCACCAGGAACCCTATAGGGAAACAACACATCTAGGCAACTAAAATGTGAAATAATATGTTTTAAAAGATTAAGTGCATTAATTATAACATTGCACGTTTAATTACACAAGCGGAAGTCTAACAATGATGTCCTAAAGGGTTACCAATGAAGATTACTTCAAAACTAAACAACTACAAAAAGGTTAATCCAATTATCCATCTAATTAGGAAATTCAGTTGCAATTAATAAAACCATTCTTATAAAACTAAATTCCATATTGAAAGATTTAAAGTGTTACAATATATTTATTTCAATGATTCATTTACACATAAGGAGAAAGATAACTGAAATAACATACATTCCATTGAATTAAGATTACAATATTTAATAATTACATGGCTTCCAATAATACAAATGAATACATAGGTTACAATGCCAAGGATTACATAGTTTACTGATACAATGACCACATGGTATCAATGATACCAAGAGCTGATACAAGAGTCACGAACCAAGAAACACCAGCGAAGTCGATCCTCGCATAAAGGTATGAACACAGATATCCGATGGGAAGTGGCACTACCACCCAACCATGTGATCCCAAAGTGGAACCACCCTACCGTGCTAGGAGATAGCATAAAACCCTCAAGCAAGCAAAACAAGACAAGTACAACAATATAACATGACTCCACAAAACCCATGTGACTCAACTCACAAACACTAGTGACTCTAAGGAGAGAGTATCATCGCATGGCTTAAGGTGGTTACCCTTGGTAGGCCTTCATAGGTCCCGACCCCCATCTTGGGTTATCCTGGAAACCTCTCCCGAACCCCCGACTTTATCTAAGCATCATGCGGACCCTACCAATCCCTTCGTGAAGACAAGTTGGTAGGTTTGCCATTCCAGGTCTTCTCACCACATCCTGAGCCTATACAAGCACTCAACCATGTGTGAGGCGCATTATCTTAGTTGAATATTTAAGATACCCACCCTCTAATCAATTATTAGGTTATCACTTCTTAATTGACTTTCGAGGGGTTATCCTGCCATCCACTTTGGGTGTGGCCCCCACTCGAAAGCCGCTCTCTCTCATAGAACACTAACAGGAATGGTCTCTCTATGAGAACTCTATGGCAAAACTGATAGCCATAACTAATCTTGACAGATTTACAGGTGAAAGATACACAATCAAAACACAGGGTTGACCATTTGAAACAAAACACTTAATGGTTCATGACAACAGGGTTACGTAACAACACCTTACCAAGGGGTATAAACAACCTTTACGATATGACAACAACTCAAAACCAGATCTACAACGTAAATATGCTTTTACCAAAACTATTATTTATACTAAAGATCCATAACAGGCAATTTTTTAAAATAGTAATAAGCATTATATACTTTGCAAATACGGATATACCAGAAAATGGAAAACACATCTTTATTGATAAGAGAATAACAGAGCTGTCATTTGTCCAAAAAGATTAAATAAAACCACATTAAAATTTAACTCTCTAATCATATGTTCAAGAATAATTTACAAATACCCCCAATAAAATGATTTCAATAACATAAATTAAATTCCAAATTAAAAATATATTTAATATTATAATATAATTACAAGAGTATATATATTCTTCAAATATAACCCATATAATTATATTATATTTATATATATATATATATATATATAATAAATTGAATATTTAATTTTTTCCAATAAAATAATTTTAAATACTCCACAATAACATATTAAACCAAGGAACATACTATATATATATATATATATATATATATAAACATTTTTAAAAAAATTGAATTATACTACCCCTGGCTGCCCACAGGGTAGCCTGCTACCATACGGTAGCAGGCGCTACCTTGGTTTAATAAATGCAATTAATTTATTTTCTACTAAATTTAAATAAAATTATATTTCTAATATAATGCAATTTGCAACTAAATTTAATCACTTCACTTGATTAATTAAATACATAATCACCTAAGCATTATAATTCATAAATTAAATATGCTAACTATAAAGTGACCCATAAACTCAATTAATTAATCCAATCTACTAGGGTACACAAACCGAGAAGACCCAAACAGGGACTCTGAAAAAGTCAAACAAACTGACTCGACAGCCGAACAAAACCAAAAGGGACGATCTACTAACGACACTCACAAGAGTGTAACTGAGGTACAATTAGGGTCAACCAATATCTCTTCCACTCCCATCGGACAAGTAAGGCATGCTCAGACCTATGGAGCCAGGTGGAGACGATACCCCGTACCTACCCTATACTTGTACCTGCAATGACCTGCATCATCAAACCACATATGCATATATACAAATATAGAATACACGACACACACATCAATGAAGGAGAATCGCGACGTTCCCTGTCTCACCAGAGTGAGTGAAGGAAAATCATCCCCTCGCATCCAATACACTCGCAGACACGCAACATATAATTACACATTGCATAGATAAAGTAAAGTGTCAGTACATAACAATAATCCATAAAATACCACAAATCACCAGTACTGAAATACTGTAAATAAATCATGCATCTCATATCCAGATAAAACATGAAATAATGTTATATAAGTTTGAATAACACATAATGGTAATGTATCCACTAAAAGTAAACAATAGTAAAATATGAGTCTAATAAGTTCAATTAAGGAGGGGTGCTACAGTATGCCTAGGGTAAAAACACCTAACTGGACATGTTGGCACTGACAATTCGTGCCCACGATGACTTTTGAAATTTTGTAATTACTTGTCCTCTATCATTACTAAGCATAATTAACCATACTTATTGCATCCACTTAAACAATGAATTTTTTGGGGTTGAATATGTCAAAGTGCATAGGAAGTAGAACATGAATCAAATTCAATTTTGTTTACTTGTCATATGTCATTACTAAGCATCCATGTTATGATTAATAATAATACCAATATGGTTATTAAATTTGGTGAAGTTGCCGAACAAAATATTTTGAATCTCAAGATTATATAAATATCATGCTATTGTTCATTATTTAACCATTGTTCATTATTACATTCAAGATGAAAGTTTCAAAGAATGAAGATATGTACATGGGGAACAAATTATATCAAATCTCAACTTCTATATATCAAATTTACAAATAATTATAAGTGTACGTCCATATACAAAAATGGCATAAACGCCAACTCAAACAAAATGTATGTCCATATATGTAAGTGTATGTCCATATACAAAATATACATGCCAAATAGGCATGTATGTATCCCAAAATGTCTCTATCACATCCTAAACTACTAATGGATCATCAAAATCAATCCTCTTCAAAGCATTCTTTGGCTCTAAAGGATCTTGCACAAGAAAAATTCAAACCACAATTGATATTAACTATATTATATAATTTACATTCGAAAAATTAACATCAAAATCAATATACATTGAACTATAAAATAGAATTCTTGATTACCTCAAGTCCACGTCTTCTCTTAGGATGGTCGGGAGTCCTAGAATATGCTTGTGGTGGAGAAGTGATATTATCACGATTTTTGTAGACAACCTATATATGTTCACAAACATAACTTTGATACAAGTTAGCATATAATTGTCGATGATAGGAACATATTTACTAAACACAAAATAAAATAAACACATACTTGAGGCATCTCTTCTTCTGCTTCTTCAAGTATTGTGGAAGCAATCAACAAGGATGGGAAACCAACAATTTCTTGTACATAAAAACGAAAAGTATGTGAAAATATCAATCTATGTAGACATTTATAATCATTATAAGTTCTTTAAACTCTTAATTCAATCAAATTTGTGTTCAATTACCTTTCCCTTGTGCTTCCAGAGTCTGGATTGTGTGGCACCGCACTTGCACTAGGTGTGTCCTGCAAGAGTAAAATAGGATAAACATGTAAGTTAATATATAATTTAATTAATGACAAGCATGTATACAATAAAATATGTAAATGACTAAGTGAAAAACTATATACCGCGTAGCTATGAAGGCCAAATGAAATGGCCAAGAGGGTGGCATCCTAGACCTGTGATATCTCCTCCTCAGACATCAACTGTTAAATAGATAATACCTTCTCTTATAAATATTCATTTAAAATAAAATGCTTTATGAAATTACAAGTCTTACCACTACACTGTCAGTGTACGATGAAGGTACCTCCTCGTCTCTATCATGTGAGGACACCCCAGGGTGTGCTCTAGCTCCTGTCGTCTCATCTAGTGCACTGGCCACATCATGGACCTTGTAATCAGATGTGTCAATGGGATGATCAATGGGTTGTCCAAGAGGACCTAAGCATATGTGATTGCACATAGTGCAAGTATGTGGCACACAAATATATGGATACGAGGAGGATGTGTCAGCACCACCCGATCCACTATTAGCATCACCCTTATGTGGTTGAGCTAGTGTCACGGCCTAAGAAACCAAAACGCCACTCAAAGAGTGAATAACTGATATAGTCTATGGCGTTGCCTCTGCAATAATATCTGGAGGTTGTACTGGAGGTGGGTGAGAAATGTGAGGAGGGGGAACATGTAGGCCCTGTACTACTCAAACTGCCCCAGGTCTATCTTGGGGCATACCTCCCCCCATGCCTTGGACATGTCTAATGTCAAAGTAGTTGACATACTTGCCTAAAACAAGCTTGGCATATAATTTCTTAATGAAGTAAAATGGTACATCGAGATTGTTGTTGGGTGGGATACCAAAAACCATCCACCAACGATCCCAGAAGTTATCTCGCATAGCATCGTTTTGACACCATTTTATGGAAAGTTTTTGTTTTTTAATATCTACGGGTTGTCCAATGTGAGGAGTAAAAAATAGGATGGGTATTTCGGCTTTAGATATTCTGAGGTTCTTCACCCCATCATAGGACAAGCCATCCACATTTTGTTCCCTCATGGCCTCTTGCTGCAAAAGAACGATATTGTGTTCAATGGTGACGGTTTCTACATTGGAGATTATTGATTTTAATGCAACTAACATCAGGGATAAACGAGGGATTGTGCTATAGAAATCAACAGTGCCCCTCAATTGATCCAAATTTTGATGAATTAGTTCATGAATTAAAGGGGGGTTTGGTAGCGGAGGGTTTGGTGGTTGTGGTGGTTGTGGATCTCATTGTTATCAACCATTTTACTTGATTGAAGTTGAAAATTTAGATTTAATTAACATATTTTAAACAACATTGTGTATTTCAAATAAAAAACTTAATTTATACTAAAAAAATGAAAAACAAATCAAAAAATGCAAATGGATGATAAAAAGAGAAGGAAGTCAAAAAAAAATCATATCTAATGCTTGGATTTGATGAAAATTTGTCTAAAGAATCAGATATCGGATCGCTCTAAAAATCCAAACATGTGGGTAAAATGACCCATGCGTAGACACAGTCTGGGTATTTAAAATACCCACAGGTATCAAATATTCAATTCCTTTTTAATGCTTTCTATTATATATTAATAACATATACTATTAAATTAAAAATTTGTATTAATTTATATACTAATTTTTTTTAGCTCTGCAAATGCGAATCACTCAATATCAACTCCCTAAATTTGCACCCTCGAGTAGCGACACCTATGGGGAATGACAGATTGTGGTTAGGAAGAAAAGGAAGAATTGGTTAAAAAAAAGCAATCTCTGCAAGCTCATTCCACCAATCTCTGAGGTACGCCTCCACGAGGACGGCGTGCAATCTACCTTAGCAACATACAGAAGGGTTCGATTTCAACAAAACTCGGCAAAGGAGTTTCCTTTTGTGCCTCTTCCTATGCCGAATTTGAATAGCAATCATTTCCCCCAATGGGTTTTTGAAAATGGGGTTTGGGTTGATAAATGTGCTCCTCCTTACCAGAATTTTTTTCATAATTCCACAACTTCTGTTAAAAGAGCCGCTAATGGCAAAAATGGTAATAAAACCAATAAATTTCGACCAAACAAATTCCAGAACCTTGGGTTTCTCCTGGCTTCTAGTGCCAACTGTGTTCCTCTGGGAAAGATTAGGGTTTTCACATCTAACAAAGCAAACCAAGAAACATTTACGCAACCTAAAGTCAAATGTTTCGTTGAAATCTCTTCATCGATGCTCAATCTGATGTGGAACCTGTATTACAGGTTAGGGCTTTTGGCCAAATGGAATGGCAAGGACCTCCCTACTCGGGATGCAATTGACTGGTGGTATTCATGGTTCCTGCAGGAGGTAAGTATTTCTCATCTTGATAATGATGTTTTGTTCATTCTATGTAAGAATTCAGACATTAAAAAGGAAATTCTGTCAGGAAAAGTTAGGTTATTTTAGGATCATTGTTTTTCTTTTTTGGAATGATATCTGAATTTCGACTCGTTTTCTTTTAAACCTAGGAGGATGCGGAGATGGGTGGATTTGGGCCCTCTCCCTGTCGAATATCTCTTCCCCCAAATTTTAAAAGTTATTGGCCAGAACCTTAGTACCTACATCGGATGCAAAGATCTCGACAGAGAAGACCAATATAAACATATAAAATTGCTTATAGAATTAAAATCAGATGTTAAATCCTTCGACCCAATAGAAATTTTATCCAACCGAGGATCTTGGACTGTTAATCCAACCCTTTATGATGGATTCATTGATATAACAAACATTTTAATTAAGGATTCTAAAATAGAGGAGGACAATCATATCAGTGTGGAATCTCAGACCATAAAACTTGAAATTAATGTGAAATTTATTAAAGGTAAGGGCGGCTTCTATCTTGATACTCTTGACGATACCCAACTAGAAACCCTGGCACCTTCCCCACATAATTTAGATATGATTTTTTCACCCCATAACACCGATAAGGCATCCCTAGAAAATCTTGTAAACAAAACTGATGCCCTAAGATCTAATACAATTCATGAATTATACATACTCAATTTTGTAGATATCAATCCTTGCTCCCCGACCCATCCAAGGCTAGATAATCGTGAGTCCCATACCTAGGTTGAAGAAATCAACCATGATATACCTCTGGAATTAGAATCTGCATTAAGTTTAGTTGGTATAAACAATGAGGAAATCTTAAGCCCAGAGGAGGAAGAGGAGAAACAATTCCCCATTAAAAAAAATTGGATTCTATGGAGGAGAATGGGGAAGTGGAGGTAGATACTCCTGATATGGCCCCTCAGGTTGTTGGGGTTGGTAGTGCAGATAACCCCACCTCAGATCCTATCCTCAAGATCAATCAAGACTACCTTAGTATTGATCTCTCTGACTGTGCGACTGAAGGAAAAAACAGAGGTAGGAAGTCTCTAGTAGAACTTAGAACATTGGATGGTCTGATCGGAGACCAAGGTAAACTTACTGATTTCTTTGATGTAGGGAAAGGGAAGGTCCTTCCTAGAGATCCATGAGGATAATTAATTGGAATGTTAGGGGACTAAAGCCCCCTAACAAACAACACTTAATAAAGTGCTTCATATTTTCATGGAAATTTGATCTACTGATGTTACAAGAGACAAAGTTTACTCTAGATGACTCTTCTAACTTTGGTAGGAAACTAGGTTCGTGGAGAATTGATTTTGTTGAGGCTCTTGGTACGTCGGGAGGTTTTGTGTATGATATGGGATCCTAGGTGAGTCTACTATACTCCATTGCTTAGCAATAGACAATGGACGGGGGGAATGGTTAAGAGCATGCATAGTAATCTTAATTTCCTACTATTAAATGTCTATTGTCCCATCCCTGATGACAAAAAGAGATTGGTGTGGAGAGAACTTTGTAACCTCTTTGATTCACATTCATGCAGTCACTTTATTATTGGATGGGATTTCAATGCCCTTCTAGACATTTCAAAAAAATGGGGGGTATCAGAAGAATCCCCCAATCGATGAAAGATTTCAAACATTGGGTTCACACCAATGAACTTTTGGAAATCAAATCAAGTAATGCTAACTTCACTTGGAACAATAGGAGATCAGGCTTCAGTTACATCGTGGAGAAGCTTGACAGATTCCTTTACAAAGGAAATTTGTTGGATTTTCCTCACGTTATGAATTCTCACATTATTCCAACTTCTGGTTCGGATCATTTCCCTCTTCATCTTCTGATTGAAGAAGATAAGCATCCTACTAGATGTCCCTTCAAATTTGAAAAAATGTGGATGCTGGATGAAAACTTCCTCAACTTAATTACAAAATGGTGGGATGAGGAAAACATTATAGGTTCTAAGATGTTCTGTTTTGTAGCTAAGTTGAAATTTATTAAGCAAAAACTCCTACTTTGGAATAGAGAAAAAATTGGCAATATCTTTGAAGAAAAAGCTAGAATTGAAAAGGAGCTTCGAGAGCTGAATGAAATAGTCATCAAAGACTGTATGAATCAGTAGAGTTATGTCAGAGAGAAAGAGCTTGTAGGACTTTACAATAACATTCTAGCAAAGGATGAGGTTTATTGGAGGAAAAAATCTAGAGAGACCTGGCTTCAAAGTGGAGAAAAAAATACTAAATTCTTTCATAATAGCACTAAAACAAGAAGGAACATAAATAGGATCTCAACTATAAAGGATAGGACTGGTAACAACTTAGATGACCCCAAATTGATTGCTCAAGAAGCAGTCAATCACTTCACATAAATTTTGAATAATCATGGCTCGTCTGACTTAAAAGCACAATCTAAGGTTCTGGAAAGCATCCCTAGGCTTGTCTCAGAAGCCCAAAATAGGATGTTAAATAGTACATTCACAGAAGCAGAAATTCTTACTCCCCTGAATCAAATGAACCCTGACAAATCGCTAGGTTCTGGTGGGTTTCCGGCCTGTTTCTTTTAGAAATGTTGGCATATATTAGGAAAAGACCTGGTAGAGGCTCTTGAAGTAACTAGAAACTCAGGGAAGTTGTTAAGAGAAATCAACCATACCTTTATTTCTCTCATTCCTAAAAAAGCAAGTGTAGGAAACATTGATGACTTTAGACCCATATCACTATGTAACACCATATACAAGATTCTAAACAAAGCATTAGCCAATAGAATTAAATATGTACTGCCCTGCATCATATCCGATGAGCAAAAAGGATTTGTCCTTGGAAGATCAATCTTTAATGGAATCATCATAGCTCAGGAAACCATCCACTCTCTCCAACAAAATCATTATGCGGGAATGTTAATAAAATTAGATATTTGGTGCAGGGGCACCCCTTCAACATGATCATTCAGGCTCAGAGGAGGAATGATAAGACCTTAAACATGTCTTAGGATGTTTTCCTTGTGTTTCAATCATGCATTTTGTGTTTGTAATAAAGGACCCCATCTTGTGAGCCAAACTCCTATTTTCGCATCTTGATAAGCCAATTAGGACTGTTGGACAAAAGGAGACTAAGTAGTCTTAGGATATGTTTGTACTAGTGGTTTTAGTTGTTTTATGTGCTTCTAGGGTCTTTAGAGGTGTTATTCTTGACCCAAGTCTTTCGGGTGCAAGAAATGACATTTTTGACAACTTTGTCAAAAATTGTCATGAGCAACTTTTGTGCAAATTTTTGAATTCTTGTTGGTATAACTCCTCCAACGGCTCTAACCTCTTGTTTTTGGCTGAGAGCAGTTGTAGAGGGGGATAAACACCTTGAGGACACAATTCCCAAGGGAGACTGTATGGAAAAAGATTTTATGATTGCAAACAATAAGGAATTTTGAGTTTTTCCTGCAACTTTGAGGCTTTGGCACGAGATACGGATTGGGACAAATCCCCAATGTTGTGATTTTGTTAGTGCGGTGATTTATCAATGGTTTGGTCTTGATTTGAGGTCTTGATCGTTTTTTTTCCTCCAAATATCCAATTTTTGTTGTAGGTACCTGGAAAACCAGGGTTTACTTAGGGTTTTGCCTTTCCATGGCCATAAATTGCAACCTGTTCATCTAAAACTCATGGCAGTGGGTGGGATGCAAGTGTGGCCTATGTACTCTATGATTCCAAAAGCATTTTGCAGGAGGAGCAAGGGAGATGTGTGTTTGATCAGGTCCTAGGTAAACATATCTATGTGGCTACCTAGCCCTTAGACTGCAATAGTTACCCTAGAAGACAATTGGTAATGATTCCAGGCGTGTAACCTTGGAATCTATAATGGTTTATGGTTCCCCACATGCTCATGGGGTTGTGGTGGTAAGGTGGGTCCATTTTGATATAGTTGCTTCACAAATGGAGGCCTAATTAGCCCTTTAGGACAGTTGGTCATCATCGGGTCCAGACCTTTCCTTGTCAGATCTTGACTTCTCCTTTTGAGGGATAGTGTAAGACCATAAAGGGTATGAGAATCAATGATTTTTTTGCCATGGTGTTTGGAAAAGTTTGGACTTAAGGTCCTATTACCCATCTCCAAGGGCTACAAGCAAATAGGCCTAATTGTGAAGGTGTCATAGGGAATTGGGTTAAATCCTTGAAACCAGTGTTTGGTCTGGTCCATGTGAGTGTTGTATGATCCAAAATAGGTGTTGTGAAGGTCAAGAACCTTAGGAGGCTTCATGATGCATAATGGAGCAAGTTACCCAATTTGAGTAGTATGAATCTTGGAGTGGAATGAGAAGTTGGAACTAAGATTGTAGAGCCTTGCTTTGTAGGATCCTATTGGTGTTTTGAGGGGTTAGTGTCATACATCCTGAAGTGTTTGACAAGATACAAGGACGGCCCTGCATCAATATTCAGGAAGCATGTGACAAGGTTGATTGGAGGTTTCTGTGCAAATGTCTGGAAGCCTTCGATTTTTTTAAGAGGTGGATCAATCTGATCTTCGATTGTATTTCTAGTCCCAAATATTTTGTATTGGTCAACAGCTCCCCTGAGGGCTTCTTTGAGATTTCTAGGGGCCTCAAACAAGGAGACCCGATCTCTCCTTTCCTCTATATTATTATGGTTGAAGCCTTAGGTAGATACATCTCTCACTCAAGAGTTAATCACCAGATAAAGGGATCAAAGTAACTAGTGAGGTCAATCCTATCACTCATCAATAATTTGCAAACAACACTATGTTAATGGGTGAGGCTAGTGTGGATGAAGAGGTTTAGTGTTATCCTTGAAAACTACACGTAGGCCTCTGGGAATTTGGTTAACAATAATAAATCAAAAGTTTTCTTATTTAATACCAACCCGAGAGTTGAACTAGCAATATGCAGTATACTAGGCTTTAATAAGGGCGTGATGCCCTCTAAATACCTTGGTATGCCTCTAGATAAAGGGTATAGGATAGAAAACCTTTGGGATATCATTCTCAACAAAATGGATCAGAAGATGGATAGTTGTAAAAACAAATGGTTATCTTATGTTGGAAAGCTTACTATGATTAAATCGATTCTATCTACTATACCTATCTACCAAATGTCCTGCTTACAACTTCCTAAAGGCATTAAAGAAAAACTTGCTAAGTAAATGAGAATTTTTTTTTGGAATGGCACCGCTGACAGTAAGAAGTTGGCCTTGATTGCATGGCATAAAATATGTAGATCTACAAATACTAGGGGGGCAGGTTTGAAAGATCTTGGTATGCAAAACAGGGCACTCGGAGCGAAGATGGTATGGAAAATATACAATGAACCTAATCTTAAATGGGTAAAAATTATACAGTCCAAATATTTGGCCAATAATGACCCTTGTTGCATTTTTAGGACCGCCTCCCCTCTGAAAGGCTCCAAGATTTGGAATTTCTTGCTAGGGTGTAGAGACATCATCATGGATAAACTCTCTTGGGACATTGCCAATGGGGAAAATGCCCTTTTCTGGAAAGACTCTTGGGCCAGTTATCCAGCTCTCAACACCCTAGGAATTAATGAACTGGTCATAAACCGATTAAAGGATGTATAGGGACACTATGTTAAGGACTATGTTACTATGTTACTTTCCCCAATGGTGACCCGGTATTGGGATGGGGATGGAAACAACTGACCAATCTTGGCCTCTCGGATCAAGATATTGCAATGTTAACTAGACAATTAAATGATAGAAGGATTTCCTTTCACCATGGTGGAGACAAACTTATATGGGACGGGTCTAAAACTGGCTCTTATAGTGTGAAAGAGGGTTATTAAATGTTGCAAGATAAACTTTCCTTACCAAAAACCGAGCTCCCAATCAAACTGTGTTGGAATAAAGTAGGACTTCCCAAAGTAGGCTCTTTTACCTGGGTTGCCCTTCAAAACAGAATTTTAATAGCTGATTGGTTCACTAAATTAGGTTTTGAAGGCCCCTCAAGATGCCCTTTGTGCAAAAATGAAGGTGAAACTGTTAATCACATCCTTTTAAATTTCCAATACAACCAAGCATGTTGGGATTGGTTATGCAAAAATTTGAGCTAGTACTCCCTGAAGCATAATGATCTCCTTAAGTGGCTCCAGAGTTGGCCATCTCATGAGAACATTGGGACTTACAACATTATCTGGAATATTGTTCCCTCAATCCTCATTTCAGAACTCTGGAAGGAAAGAAATAGAAGAATTTTTAAAAATAAAGCATTAAGTGAGATCCTTTTAATCAATAAAATTTCAGCCTTAATAGTGGAAATTGCCAACAGTAGATTACTATTGTCACAGAAGAAGAATCCTAAGTTCTCAAGATGAGATGAATCTGTTAGAAGTAAGTGGCATGACCTTAAAATCCCCCCCTTCTTTGGAAAAGGGGCCCCTAATAATATAATTGATAGAGCTCGAGCTATTTGGTCTCCCCCACCTCCAGATTGGCTAAAACTTAACTTTGATGGTGCCTCCAGAAGCAATCCCGGGGTGGTAGGTATAGGATGTGATCCATAACTCTGAGGGTTGGTAGATAGCTAGCCTTTGAAAACCAATTGGAATAGATACCAACAACATGGTTGAGATTCAAGCCCTTTGCGAAGGCTTAGTGTAGCGTCCTAAAATTGCGACACTTGCAATTTCGACTGCATTTGGGTCTTCACGATGTCGGCGCAACGTTGAACCTGAATGGAGACCTCGAAACCTGTTTACAACACCAAAAACTACATTTTCTGCACCTTGAACTAATCCCTCCTTGCACCCTGTTGTCCCGGGAGGTGGGACCATGGCGCCCAGCGCCCTGGTCCCTGGCCCTATTTTGGGCCCGGTCTCTTTTGGGCATCGGGTCTTTAAGTTTGCAATTCGGGAAATAATGTTTCCTGGTCGGCCTAAGGTCGGAAAAATCAGTCTATCAACCCTAATTGACAAGTATATAAACTACTTTTCCTCTCCTAGAAAAGGAGTAAGAAAATAAGCAAGAACAAGACGCGGACGCGATATTCAAACATTCAAGCATTCAAGCATTCAAGCATTCAAGCATTCCTTCAAGCAATTGAGCATTCTAAGTCTCCATTCAAGGCTAGGTGTTGCATTCAAGACAAGGATTCAACCATTGAAGAGGAGATCACATACAACATACAACATACTACATACATTACACCTTCGCATGTAAGAATACAAACATTCTTACAACAAGGTATCAGTACTTGTTTACATTACAAACATTTACATTTACAACATTCTCATTTCTTGGTTAATTCCAAAACCGAGGTTTGACCTAATGGCAAACCCCTCATCCTTAACCCCCCAATCGTCCTCTCTTTTCTGTGTGTAGGTTGTAGGTACGCGGCTGTAATTGAAGATCTGGAATCCTTGTGCAGAGATGAATAGATCCACCTTCGTTTTGCGGATTTTTCGGAGGACCGTGTGTACGTCGGGCACCATCGTCCCATCAACTTTCGTTCAAATTTGCAGAACAGCACCGTCTCGACATTTTACTGCTAATTCCAGCTCCGCAGCTTCATCCCATATCCCTATCTCTGTTTATAAGCGAATCTTTCCTACTTTACATGCATTCCTAGTTCAATCTTTCTATCTACATTCTTTACAAAAGAGGGTATCCTTGATGTCACAACCCTTGAAACTCATTTAGAATCCAATCTTGCATTGCATGGGATTGGATCTTGTGGGTTTCAACCCCTCTTTTGAATGTAAAGTCTCCCCTAAGTGAAAACCATCAACCCTAGTGACTCTCCCTTCTCTCTCCTTGGAGTTGGGGAGGGGAGAACAACTAGGGTTCGATTTTTCCGCTTTACATTTTGGTGAACCCGACGTGAACATCCTCATTCTGATTATTCATGGTTAGATCTGAAAATTTTGTTTCCTTAATTACATTTCCATGTTTGATCTTTTGCAAATTTTAGAGGCGAATTGCATAAAAACCCTAAAATTTTCTTTTTAGTAATTAAACTTGTGAAATGTTTAATTGTTAATGCTTGTTTCAGATCTACCCTTCTATTGCAAATTGTCAATTCATATTTGTGCTTTAATTCTGAAAATTAAGTGGTTAAATGTCAAAACCCTAATTTTTTAAGACCTTCTTGATTCAACCTTTGACTGATAATTTCACTAATCAAAACACCTCGAAATCAGCTGTAACTTTGGATTCCGCAACAAAATCACAATATCTTTCATCCCTGAAAATTTGGAAAAAAGTTGCGAGGACCGTGTGCACCCTGAGCGCCATCGTCCCCGACATTTTTTTCGAAATTTCGGGAGCTAGATCTTACTGTATTTCTCTGCTAAAATCCAGAATTTTGGCTGATTTTATCAATTTTAACACTTTCAAAATTAAAGTCAAAGTTGGTCTAGCGATTGCTTCGATTGAGGCTTCTAATCATTCAAAAATTGTTGAAATTGAAATTCATATCAAAATTGTGTTTCTTACAGTCCTAAATTTGAAAAGTGTGTTGGCATTCATTCGAAATTTCAATGTTTTATTCAAATTTTTGTAGTTTGTGACTTTTGAAATTAAGTGTTTAATTGCAACAACTTTGATTTCCACTTTCAAATTCGAATTTTGCATGAAATCGAGTCAACTTTTAAATTTCAAAACCTGCATTGCTTTCAGTATTCCCTCTAAAATCATAAAATTCAAAATTTCAGTTTCCCTCTCTTTTTCAAAATTCAAATTTTACATTTTTCAACAATCTTGGTAGGGTTCAATTTTGAGATTGCAACTTTAATTTGGCCTATCTACAGATCGTAAAATCACTCAATTTTTTCAGATTAGCTTTAAAATCATCATAACTTTCATCCCTGAAAATTTTGAAAAAAGTTGCGAGGACCGTGTGCACTCCGTTCGCCACGGTCCCAGACATTTTTTTCGAAATTTCGAGAGATTGTCCTGGTTGCATTTAACAACTTAAATCTAGGAGATTGGCTGATTTTATTGAAATTTGCTACCTCTAAAATTCAAAATCTTCTCTCTCTCTTTAGTGCATGAGTTTTACAACAATAAGCCCTACTTACACTATTCCCGTTAGATGAAGCCTTAGAATTAAGTCCTTCCAAGGTTTAATTACCGAGGAGATGGAACCTAATTTGAATGGCCTTTTTAACGAGGACATGGGTAATTCCTCTAATCCTCTTAATGATGAAGAAGCTCTCCATGAGGTTTCTGTGGAACAACTTTCGAAATTGGATAATCAATTTGATGATTTTCGACAATGGATGTCTCAAGAATACCCTGATAGTGAAGCTCTTTCATTAATTGAGGGTCTAAAACGTATGGTTCAAAATGATAAGAATGGAATTGATATTTTGCGTGGTATTGCACACATTGTGGATTCGAATGTGATGCCGACGAAAAGTTGTGCTGAAACCTTAGGTTATACACAACCTCCTACTCAAGTTAATCATTCTATTCCTTTGACAACTCCTATTGCTAGTATACCTACTTTTACATCAAACATAATGACTACTTCAATACAAGACATTCCTCCTATGATCACTATTCATGGGGGCAATCCCTCTTCTTCAATCAACCCTCTTCCTTCATTCAATCCAACTTCTTCATTCATTCCTTCAATGAGTGTTCCTATTATATCTCCACAAATAAACATGACACAAGGGGGCAATTCGTTTAACCCTTCCATTCCTCCTTGTAGTGTTCCTCCTTTCCAATCATCTCCTATGACTAACTATCATAGTGTCCCACCACCTTACTCTCTACCTTCTTTCAATAACATAACACCTCCATCACAATCTAACACGTCTAATATGAACTCTTCGACTGAAGCGACCATTAACAATCTTGCACAAACTGTCTCTTCTTTACAGCAACAAATTGCCTCTATGAATCAATCTAAGTTTAGTGTGCCCTTTGATGTTGCGAGCCCACTTTCTCTTGACATTGTTCGAGCTATCCCCCCTAAACATGTTGAAATTCCGCATTTGGAGCTTTATAATGGTAAGGGTGATCCTCTAACATATGTTAAGACCTTTCAAACAATATGTACTGATTTTGCTTATGACCAAAGGTTGCTTGCAAAACTGTTTACTAGAACATTAAGAAATAAAGCCCTACAATGGTATTGCTTGTTGCCTTCTTATTCTATTACTTCTTTCGAACAACTTGCAAATTCTTTTATTCAACAATTTCAAAACAATATAAGTCCTAAAGTTACTTTGATTGATTTAATGCATTGTAAACAAGGTGTTAAAGAAAAAGTGACTGATTTCATTGGTAGATATAAGCATTTGTATGCTCAAATTTCTTTTCCAGTACCTGACAATGATATTCAAAGAATCTTTATTTCTAATTTACAAAAAGATATTAGAGAAAAACTTCTGTTTTCTGAGTTTACTTCTTTCCAACAGTTGTGCGCAACTCTTCACAATTATCAACTGACTGTGAGTCAAATGGAACAAGCAAATCCTATGGCTTTGAGTGATAAGGGTGATAGTAGTCAACAACCATTTGGGAAGTTTAAACCGAACAGAGAGTCCATTAAATTAAATGAAAACATCATCAACAACAATGTGAATGCAGCATCAGGTGTGCCTCCTATTTCTAAGTTTTTCAAGAAAGAAAGAAAGTTTACTCCTTTGAATGAATCATTGCATAGTATTATGAATAAGTTATTGGAACAAAATGTGCTTACTCTTCCTCCTATAAAGCAAATAGATCCTGCAAAGATTAATTCACCCTATTTTGATAACAAATCTTTTTGTCAATTTCATCGTCATCCTGGGCATGATACTGAAAAATGTTTTGCTTTAAAGGGTAAAATTAAAGATTTGATTGATAATAATACTATCTCTGTTTCTGGTGTGAATGATAAAGGCAATACATCTGTAGCTCCTCCTAACCAAAATCTTCAGATTTTTACTGATCCATTACCTTCTCATACCTCTAATGCGATTGATACTACTGATTTCTTTGTCTCACCTGATGATCTTGTGTCTTTGACTCCGAATGTGATTAACTTTGTAGAGCAGCAGAAAATCCCTAAAGAACCTTCCATCACCTTTGATTCTAGTGAAACTATCAGGGCACCTGATGGTCCTTTATATATAGTTGCAAAAGTCAAGAATACACCTTGCCGTGGAGTGCTTATTGATCCTTCTTGTATGGTTAATATCATTACTGAAGAATTTCTTTTTACTTTGCAATTAAATCAAGTGATCTATGATGAAACAAATGTGGTTGTGAAATTATTTGATGCATTTTCTTCTCCTGCAATTGGTTCTATTACATTACCTATTGAGGTCCATAACAAATCCCTTGATGTGGACTTTGCTATTATTCCATCGTCCGAACAATTTCGTGTGAAGCTAGGCTATCCTTGGTTGTCTTCCATGAAAGCTATTGCTTCTCCTATTCACAAGTGTTTGAAATTTCCCCATAATGGTGAAGTTGTTACTGTCAATCATAGTCTCTTTAAACCAGCTGAAAGAACTTCTAGCGTTCCTATTGATTATTTTTGGCCTAAACAATTCCAATCTCTTCCTCCGCGAAGTGATCATCTTTTCAAATCTTATCAAAAGTGGAAAAAAGATATGATCCTATCTCTAAGTGAACCTAGAACACCCAAACTTGACATTCCTATCGTTCTTGAGAAGGAAGTTCTTCCTTTGAAAGATAAAACTAATGTCTTTCCTCAAGAAGATTCCCAACCCATCCCTATGAATGTGACTATGCCTATGACTAATAAACTTCCTAAAAGTAGACCTATACCTCCTCGTCATAATGGACTTGGTCTCCTTCCTAAACCGAATATTCCTCCCTTATATGGAGCAGTTCCTCCTCCTTCCTCTTATGGAGAGAAGAGACCTTCCTCTTCTCCTATTGTTCAACCTAAGAGACCACAACCTAAACACCCAAGTGAAAAGGATGAGAACATTCCTCCTCCTCAATCTTCTCAACTTCCTACTAAGACTAGATGGAATCGTTCTGCACATGAACGCCGACGAAAGCGTCGTCTTAGAGCTCAGGCAGTTACTTCTCAAACTTTGCAATCCCGAAAAACACCTTCAGCTAGTATTATTCCATTTTCTCCTCAGCCGACGATTGAGCCGAAATCTCCTAAACATAAGATGCATGATGGTCTTGATCCTATGCGAGTTAAAGATCCTATTTTTATAAATCTTGATGATGATATAGATGAAAATGTTATTCATGATGAAAATGTTACTCCTATTCATTCTGATAGTGAGTATGAATATGTTGATGTTGATAACCATTTATCTAACGAATTTTCTAAAGCACTTATCCTAGCTCCTAGACAAGAACAACGTGGCTCGGAACATGAACATAGTCCTTGTTTGGATCTTGTGATAGCTCCATCTGCTGTGTTGGATGTTCCTCCTCTAGCGTGTTTCCTACCTTCCCGAAATATTGATCAGCAAGATCGGGGGTAGATGACGTGCTAGACTAGTTTCATTACAATAGAAGACTCTCTCCTCCTCTCTTGATCTCTTTTGTTACTTCTTCTATGTGTTATTCTCATTCTTCTATTTGTTGTCCTTAGTGTTGTCTACTTGAGGACGATGCAAAACATTGAGATCTCTTTTGGTCTCTCTCACGTTGACTCAAAAGACACATGTGTTCCCTTCTTCTAGGTGACCTTCCTTGATTGGGGAATGAAGAACAATTATGCATACATACATATGATATACATGAATTATCATACAACATACTGACCCCGAGGAAAGCGAAGTCACCTTGTGCTTTGTGTTTTGTGTCTATTATCCTTGGGCTTATCTCACACTTGGGGGCTAAATCCTTGTGATAACGTGCTCCTTTCTCATTTCTTATATGTATCACTACCTTAAAGCAATCACCCCCGGTGAGGCGTGTGCGATCGCTTTAACGTAGGGGGGCATACATCCCGTTCATATCTTTTCAAGATACTTGAAAATTTCTTGACAAATTTAGCTTTGCCTTGAAAATTTTTGATATCTTTCTTGCATGACTCATAGTGAGGGAACCTTACTACTGACAGTCATGGTTCTCTCTCGTGATCTTCCCTTTTACTTTGTCAATCGAAGTCGTAAGATCCTTAGTCCACTGGGGGCTTGGTGTATCTTGCCTCCTTGACGTGGTGAAAGTTTTTCAATGTTGTTTCCTTGTACTTTACCGGAAGTATGAGCATACGCTTATACTCCCGCTAAAGTGGGGGCTAAATGTAGCGTCCTAAAATTGCGACACTTGCAATTTCGACTGCATTTGGGTCTTCACGATGGCGACGCAACATTGAACCTGAATGGAGACCCCGAAACCTGTTTACAACACCAAAAACTGCATTTTCTGCACCTTGGCCTGATCCCTCCTTGCACCCTGCTGTCCCGGGAGGTGGGACCATGGCGCCTAGCGCCCTGGTCCTTCAGGACTAGGGCGCCCAGCGCCCTGGTCCTTGGCCCTATTTTGGGCCCGGTCTCTTTTGGGCATCAGGTCTTTAAGTTTGCAATTCGGGAAATAATGTTTCCTGGTCGGCCTAAGGTCGGAAAAATCAGTCTATCAACCCTAATTGACAAGTATATAAACTACTTTTCCTCTCCTAGAAGTGGAGGAATAAAATAAGCAAGAACAAGACGCGGAAGTGATATTCAAACATTCAAGCATTCAAGCATTCAAGCATTCCTTCAAGCAATTGAGCATTCTAAGTCTCCATTCAAGGCTAGGTGTTGCATTCAAAACAAGGATTCAACCATTGAAGAGGAGATCACATACAACATACAACATACTACATACATTACACCTTCGCATGTAAGAATACAAACATTCTTACAACAAGGTATCAGTACTTGTTTACATTACAAACATTTACATTTACAACATTCTCATTTCTTGGTTAATTCCAAAACCGGGGTTTGACCTAAAGGAAAACCCCTCATCCCTAACCCCCCAATCGTCCTCTCTTTTCTGTGTGTAGGTTGCAGGTACGCGGCTGTAATTGAATATCTGGAATCCTTGTGCAGAGACAAACAGATCCACCTTCATTTCGCGGATTTTTCGGAGGACCGTGTGCACGTCGGGCACCATCGTCTCGTCAACTTTCGCTCAAATTTGCAGAACAGCACCGTCTCGACATTTTACTGCTAATTCCAGGTCCGCAGCTTCATCCCATATCCCTATCTCTATTTATAAGCGAATCTTTCCTACTTTACATGCATTCCTAGTTCAATCTTTCTATCTACATTCTTTACAAAAGAGGGTATCCTTGATGTCACAACCCTTGAAACTCATTTAGAATCCAATCTTGCATTGCATGGGATTGGATCTTGTGGGTTTCAACCCCTCTTTTGAATGTAAAGTCTCCCCTAAGTGAAAACCATCAACCCTAGTGACTCTCCCTTCTCTCTCCTTGGACTTGGGGAGGGGAGAACAACTAGGGTTCGATTTTTCCGCTTTACATTTAGTTATAGCCAATAATCTTCAAATTAAGAATCTAGAAAATGAAGGGGACTCGGCTATAATTATCAATGCTATTAGATATGGCTCTACACCAAATTGGAAACTTAATAGCCATCTGAAGAGGGAAATTGTCCTTCTCAACTCCCTTGAGAGGTATACTATAAATAATATATATAGAGAAGGCAACAGTAAGGCTGATTCCTTGGCTAATCTTGGGGCGGATGGCAAGATGATACTAAACCTTAATCTTCCTTGAGTTTCTCTTGGCCATAGGACTTGTGCCCTCTTTAGATTTTTTGTTCTTGTCTGCCATTAGCTAGTTGGTGTCTCTCCTTTCTCCCTGGCTGATCATCTAGCTCTTCCTCCTCTTTTTTTCCTTTTATTATTATTATTATTACTAATATATATATATATATATATATATATATATATACATGAATATTTTCGCACAATATATGGATATATGTATATGAGCATACTTATATATGCATATATATAATTATACTGAAATATAAATACATATGTGTGTGTGTGTATAAAGTGTAGTGAAGTTCTCTAGTAGGTTATCACGATCGCGAAGTAGCCCTTTTACACTCAGGTAACGAAGACAAGCAGGCATAGGGGAAGTCACGATCGATATACGAGGTTGTTAGCCAACGGGCAGGATAACCTTGCCTATCAGCAACTTGGCTTCGTTCAAGTAAAGAAAGTTCTTCGCTACGCTTCAATCGTTCCCTCTCTCTCTTTATTCTATAGAAGATCTAGCGCTTCGGCCTGTGCTACTATTCTAAGGCCCCTACTATTCAACTTAATGGGGGGTGGGGGGGTCGAGGGCAACTCTCCACCCTATCTATAGTGGGCGCACAGACTGTACTCGAGCTTCGGATCAATGTCCTCAGAAGTGAGGAGTATGCCCACGTGTTTCGACGAGAACACCAAATCCAGCCTCACGTAAGATAGCAAAACTACGTCTCAAGTTCTTAACATGGTTACTCAAGTTTATTCCGCACACGTTTGCAGGGTGGGCCCCCCTTTAGAATAGTAGGGATACATACATACATACATACATACATACATACATATATATACATATATATACATATATGTATATATATGTATGTATGTATGTATGTATGTATGTATATATACATACATACATACATACATACATACATATATATATGTATATATATATATATGTACATATATGTATATATATGTATATATATGTATGTATGTATGTATGTATGTATGTATATATACATACATACATATATGTATATATATATATATGTATATATATATATGTATACATATATATATATATATATATGTATATGTTCTTATACATATATATGTGTGTGTGGTCAATTCATATATATTTTTTGATATTTATATATAGTTTCTATTTTATTTCTTTATCTCTCTTTTCACCCTCTCTCATCGATCTTTTTTTCGGGACATGTCATAGCATATCGGCGGTGTATCTTTGGTTTGTTCATTTGGCCTTAGGCTCCCCGTTTATTCGCACCATCATTATTCTTCAAGCATAGACGATTTCATTTCAAAAGGTGGTGGCATCTAAGGTGCGACATTTCATTTCCTTGTCTTGGTAATTATTTTCCCTCCATTGTCTCCCCTTCAGCATGTGCAACATTTATGTGACCTAGTTTCGAGAGCCTTCTTGGCTTTCTTTAAAGATTCAATTTGGATCGGCTTAGCATTATTATTGGGTCGAAATTTTAAAAATGGAGTCTGTTATTCTCATGCTTCCCAAGGATGAAAGCGGGATGATGGCCTTCAAGGGCCAGATCAAACAGGAACGTTGGAGAAGGATTTTAAATGATCTTGATGATCTTACCTTAAGGGTTGTTACTGAGATTATGGGGGAGGAGCATTTGAATTATGAATTCAAGTTCAGGGTTAACTATGACACTCCTACTACATTTGTTGTCATCTTACTTGTAATGGGCATACCCAAAAATGAGGCAATTCTTCTCTGTCAGGCGGTCTTTAAGGATAATTTGTTGTCTGGTTTAGAACTTGTAGTTCATAATGTTAATGAGAATCTGATGATTCCTTACCCTAAATATTATGCTGAGTCGGGTGAGAGGAATCAGGCTAGGAACGTGGTAATGCACCCTACCGACCATTGCAAGAAACATTGCATTTCTTCAGGAATGGCTTCATTTGAAGCCGACTCAGGGCACAAGATGGTGGGTCAAATATATGACTGAGGAAGGCTTTTTGCCTCCATCAGACTTCCCTACAATGGATATTGAAATATTTCAGGTACTTCCTCCTGTAATCATCAAGGCATCCCATTTGACTGATAAATCTTCCTCTTAGGTTAAAAGGAGGACTCAAAAAGCTACGGTGGAGACCATCCCATCGAGCTCGTCTGCAAATTGTCATCCCCCACATGGGGACTATGTTTATGTCGACAGAAGCCTAAAAGAATAAGGGTCGGTTATCTATGTTTTGTCAGTTTCAGTTTTTTTTGGTATTCCCTGAATTTTCCAACACTAGCAGGGGATTATGTGGTAGCTTTCTATTATGGTTACTTAGACAAGTAGTTTCTATGAAACTTGAAGACCTTATTTTAAGACTTAACTATTAGCAATTATATTTCATTGACAGATAAGAAGTTGATTAATTATGGAATTTTATGGTTAAAGTTTGATATTCTCTTTTAGCATTAATATTACACCGTAGTTTTATGTTTCATGCAATATCGTTCCCTAAGGATTATAGTCTTATTTGGCTAGCTTGGCTCTAGGTCTTCTCTTGTTATTTGGGTTTCGAAAGTTATTCCTAGATAAAGATTTTGTTAAGTAAGGGTAGGGGCCTCAATCCGGCATAGGCTTTGTTTTGGGTTTGGGTTTTAACATATGTCCATGATATTGTTTTCCTAAGATTGTTAGGCAATAGAAATAAAGGTGCTCTCTCATCTTTCAATGCTAACAGCTAACTGTAGTTCCAGAAAGTTTGTGGTTTCTTGTGACTATTACTGTGCAGGAATACATACAGGTCATCCAAAGTAGATTGCCATTGGGTTGGACAGGTTCTTACTCCATGGGATGGCCGAAGCCTTGAGAGACAACCTCTCAGATTTCAAAACATGGCCCTCACTTTGTAGATGTTCCTGGGGCAAAGCACAGGCAGACTTGTGGATATTGTTACATGATATTTGTATCCGACTTATAGTTAAGCCATGTATTTTTTCAAATTGTACTCATTATAAATTGAATCTTTTGGGGCAAGATCGGAGGTTTTTTTAAATCTTTTTTCTTATTCTTAGGTTTTTTTACGCTCTTGTTTCCTTATATACATATACATGTGTGTGTGTGTGTGTGTGTGTGTGTGTGTGTGTGTGTGTGTGTGTGTGTGTGTATTCTTTTGGTTAATCTTTTAGCTTTATTCAATTTTTCCTTAATTTTTTCTCTATTATATCTTAATTTTGAGCTTAGCCTCTTTATTTTATTTATTTATTTTTCTTATTTTTCAATTATTTAAGAGGTTTCCTACTTTTTATTCATGCTTATAGTTTTATATTTGTTGCATTACATATATGTTTGCATGTCTATGTGTATGTATGTGTGTGTGTACATGTACATACACACATACATATTTTTTAATTCTTTGTTATTTCTTATTTTTGTTTTATTTTTTATTATTTCTTTGTTTCTATTTATTTTTTTCTCTTTTTTTTTCATTTTCTAGTTTTCTAATTCTCAATCCTCTTTATTTCGGTTTAATTATTTTGGTTATTCTTTTCTATCCCTTTGTTTGTGTAGACGTCTAAAAATGGTCAACGCTTGTGGAGTCATACTTTAACATTTGCGCATTGCCTTATTTTAGGGTTCTTGCGTCGCATTAACATTTCTTCTATGTTGCGCACTTGGTCTTTATCATTTGCGAGCATCGAGTCCTTCTGCATTCCTCATTTTTCTCGCTTTCGAATTAGGTCTTGTCGATAGCAATCTTCAGTCATGATGTTGGTCGATCTTATCTTGTTGCATCATGGTGCGTGCTCATTTATCATCATTTTGGACATCGTCAATCCTAATCGATGATAGAATTAGGGTTTTGTCCTCTTGTCAATCTTTCAATCATCTTTAGCTTGTTAGTAATCATTTGCGATTATCAACTTGTCAATCTCGTCATTTTGCGATCAATTCGTCATCAGTCCTTGTCCTTGTCAGCCTTGTCATTTTGTGATCGATTCGTCATCGATCCTTGTCCATGTCAATCTTGTCATTTTGCGATCAATTCGTCATCGATCCTTGTCCTTGTCAGCCTTGTCATTTTGCGATCGAGTCGTCATCGATCCTTGTCCTTTTCAATCATGTCAATTTGGATGGATTAGTCATTGTTCCTCATCAATTGGCGCTTATCAATTTGATCTCCTTGTCAATCTTGGTCAATTTGTCATTGATTTTTGTCAACCAATCTCAATCATTTATCAACATTGGTCCTTTGTCAATCAAAATCATGATCGAACCTACATTAATTTCTTATTGTCTTGACCTAATTCCTTGTCCTCTTATTTCTAGGGTTTTATGATTTGTTCATTTAATCCTTTTCTTCTTCTTTGTGGGTTAAATAAATCTATTTATTTAGTCCTAGGTCTCTTTCATGAATTAATTAATGGATGAAAACCTATTAATTAATTCACCTAATTTCTATTTCTCCTATTTTCTTTAATTTTTCTAATATTGCCCCTAATTTCGTTCCCTCATTTTCTCCTATGTTTATGCTTCCATTTGTTGCAATCATGGAAGCTATTTTCTCTCTTCCCTTTTGTCATGGGAATGGCATTTCAATCTTGTCATAATTTGTCATAATTTGTTATACACCTTGCATAGCAAATTGTCATACATTTGTCATAATTTTGCCATTCTTGATTTGAATTTCCTTTCAAATCTCTTCATGCTAATCTTGTCCTCTCTCCAATTTGTCTATAAATTGGATGAGTTTCTTCAATCAATAGATCAATCAACCACGCTTCTAGTATCCTCGCGCTATCAAAATCAATCTTGCTTCATGCTTTTGCACTTGTAGGTGAGATCCACATAAATCGGCTATTTGGAGGAGAAAGGAGAACAATGGAGGTCAAGGAAGGATTTTTCTTCATATGGTTTGCATGTTTATGTTGAAATCTTGCCTTTCCTTCTTCTATTGCATGTATTGGGATTTCTTTCATAGCCTATTAGTTTTTGTGGTTAGCTAATATAGTTTATGAATCTTATGCTCAAATTCCCTATTACATTTTTTGGTGAACCCGATGTGAACTAACCCCTTAACCATGTTTTGAGTGCTTTTGAGCTATTTGCAGGTGAAAAACTTAAGAAACAGGGCGACTCAGAGCTCTCTGGGCACTCCTGCGCCTGTGTTGATGGGTTTTGCGCCTATGTTGAGGCATTCTGCACCTGTGTTGATGGGTTCTGTGCCTATGTTGAGGCATTTTGCGCCTGTGCAAGGCCAGAAACAAAGGTGAAATTAGTTGTTTTTACTTGCAAATTTGTTTGTTTTCATTTTGTTTCTTGCATTCTGGTTTTTCTTTGGTGCTAATTCTCTGTGCAGCATCTTGGCGTTACGTGTGACGAAGACTAAAAATGCAACTACTAACGAATCTTATGCAGGACGCGGTCAAAGACTCCCATTAAAACATCTTGCTTGCGATTTTTAAAGTAGTTGCACATTTCATTTCTTAAAGGTTAATGAACACCATGCATGCTTTGTATTTTTTTAATTTGATTGCATGTTTTAACCCTTAGAACTGGGCCTGCCTCCCGATTTGCCTGGCACTTCGCACAGGCATTGGTGAGAGGGAACGACCCAAAGTGGTGACGGGCTAAAGCCAAGCTCTTCCGAACCACTCTAAATAACTGTGGATGCAACAAAAGTTGTAGACAACGGGTGCTGGAATGGTATTGCGATGATTTATTCGTCGGATCAATACCCACCCGAACAGATGTCCTTACTAGAATCTCTTCTTTTTAGATGCCAAATCCTTCTATCTGTTGGCTCAGGCGTTGTGATACGCGCATGCCGAAGACACCTCTCATGTACTCCTCAGTTAGAGATAGCAAGTTCTTGGGAAGTGATGCCCCTTGAACTTGAAGCTTGGTATGCCCGAGAAGTGAGTGCACTGTAAGTGGGAGTCAGTGCTACCAAGCGTCTAGCTATCCGGCTGAGTGTTGTATTTTATGGTTAGAGGATTCAACAGATATTGCCCTTGCCAGCCATAAGATTTGTTGTGAATGTGCTTGATTGTCTTGAGTCAAAGTCAAACAAACATTTTGTCTTTTGTGATTGTCAAAAGTTAAATCAAAAACAAACTTTCAAAAGTGCTCATAATCAACTTGGGTTTTCAAAATCAACAACCTTCAATTCAAAACAAAATCCAAACAAAAGTCCAAATTTGTCCAAGTATTCATCCAACATTTGAACATGGCTTGTCAAGACATTGAATATCTTTGTTTCAAAATTCATGTCACTTTAGGCTAGGTTTTGCATAGTCCAACTTAGGTCCTAAGACATATTGTCATCTCCCTTCATTTTAGTCCTTTTCATTGCAAGCGTCCTCATTTTGCACTTAGGTTCAAAATCATTTCCCTAAGTTTGCATTTCATTGTCATATCCAAGCTAGATTTCCATTTAGGTGACATTCGTGCATTATCCTTGTCATGTTAAAATTAGGTCTTGCCTAGGTTGCATTTTGCATATTCCAAGTCATTGGTCTTCACATATCCTTATCATTGTATTGTCATCTTGTCTTGGCTTCATCTTGTCATATCATATCCTTAGATCATTTTCATGTCATATCCTAAGTCATTGTCATAATCATTGCCTTCTTGCATTTAGTCTCAAAAATTTGGTTTGTCAAACTTGAAAAATCAAAACTTTGGATGATACCCTAAGTTGTTGTTAGGGAGTCTTGACCTTGTCTAAAAATTTGTCCTTTCATTAATATCATTTTTGTCAAACCTAGCTTAGTATCCAAGCATATAGGTGAGACATTGTCAATTTGTCCTATTGTCATTTGGTCCTTTGTCCTTTAAGGTCTTCGCTTCATTTCAACTTCCCAAGGTTGAGTCTTTAGGTTTACATTCCAAAAAGTTTGTCCAAACCTTGAAAAACAACAAAAACATAGGTTGCATTCTTGCCATAGATTGCATTTTCATCTATTTAGGTTGCACTTAGTTGCATATCATACATCATCCTTTTTAAAATAAAAAAAAAAAATCCCAAAGATATTGCATTTGCATAGTGACATGCCTGTTGAAACAAGGTCAAAATCTAAGAAAATGGGTGAACCAACATATCAACCCATTGACAACGTACCAAACTCACAGTTTCAACCTAGTCAAACATTACAAATTGAAGGTTCATCAAACACATCATTACCATAATATGGAATGGTTCAACTTGGACCACCTCCATTATATGAGCCAGTGTTTGTACCCATGAAACCGAGATATGGGAGTGTTCCACCAACGCCAAGGGAAAATGCACCTTTTGACTGGAATCAACTGAACCTGCAACATGAAATTCAAACTCAAACATTACATGAGGAACAAACTCTTTCACAGGGATTTGGTTCAGATCAAGGCATTCAACAAGAAATAAATCCAAATGTTTTACCAGATTCTTCATCAGATTCCGATGCTTCCGATGATGTTGATATGCTCCTTAAAGATTTGAAGTTGACAAAAAATATGGATAAATTCTTGAACAAAGTCTTTAAGTTGTTTCCACAAAAATATCTTGATATGATGAGTAATGTGACCTCCTCAAATGAGCAAACTAATGTGCAAAAACAACAAGGCGGTGATCTGTTAAGTTTCTCTCCACATCCAAATGAAGAAAATGTGCAACAAGAACCTCAACACATGTTATTGAGTAAGCGTGCTTCACAAACTTTGACAGTGACTATTCCACAAAAGTCAACATTCGAAACAATAAACAATCCATTGTTTAATGCAACACCTTTAACACAAGATCAAATGATGGCCACACAAATGTTGACAGGTGTCCCTCAACAAAAAGTGATTCCTCGAATACCTAAAAGTGGATCCAACTCTAAGATGCAGGAAAGCTTTACGACTAGAATGCCTGATCTTACGAATGTTCAAAACAATTCTACAATGCAACAAAGTTCATATGTCCCATCAAGTTCAATATTGTGACAGATCCTTCGATAATGGCAACACAAAGAGCCACAAATAGTGGTGTGCACCAACAACAAGTGTTGCAAAAATTGAGGAATGCACAAAAGGCACAATCAATGCGCAAACAAGCAATGCACAACAACAACAATATCGCATTCAACAACAAGTTGCAGTGTCTTCTACACTGTTACAAATCAATTCAAACTTGCAACCACCACAATGGATTGGACAAACAACACAGCAAGTCAATGCAAGTGTCATACCCCATCTAAAGGAGAAACAATAGAAACCTCCCAAACAAAGTTTTTTGCAAATGATGGGATTTACATCAGGACAACAACAATTGGCAGAAAGTCAGCAAATTCCGATTCGTCAGCATCAACAACAACATGTGCCTCAATATGTGCTTGGAAAAACAAGTTATCATACATCACAACCACAACTAATGTCCATGCAATATCAACAACCACCTCAATTGCAATATCAACCTAGGCTACAAATGATGATCCCATCACAAGAAGTACAGTAAAAGGGTCAATGTCAAGGCATGGCACAACCACAGCAACAAGAGCTGTATCAAGAACTTTATATGCTAGAGACACCAAAGACAGCAATTTTAGAGCATCAACAGCCAATGGAGAGCACGATGTATCGACAAAGAGTACACCCAAGAATGAATGATGAACTTCCAAAATCTTCGCTATCTGACACAGTTGCACAACAGCTTAAGAAGTTGCAACGACAAATCAACGCATTGCAAACCAAAGGGACAAAGAAATTATACACAGATCAAGATTTATGTCCTAATCCATTTGACAAGAGCTTGTACATGCCTCCCTTTCCTAAGCATTTTGAGGCACCTAATTTTGAGAAATATAAAGGGAACGGCAATCCAAAAGACCATATTCGAGCATTTTTCGCAGCATGTACTAAAGTGAGCTATGAGGAAACATATTTGATGCGCTTATTCGCACGAAGTCTCACAGGACAAGCCATGGATTGGTATTCGCATTTGCCAGGGAACATAAAGACATGGTCGGAATTGGCTCAAAAGTTTATATCCCACTTCGCATTCAACATTGACAATGAAGTGACCATGTTAGATTTATGCAACACAAAGCAAAAGCAAGGTGAACCATTAGTGACTTTCTTACAAAGATGGCGAAGCTTGTACAGTCGTTCTTACCTAGATATACCTGAAGAACAACAAGTGAACTTATTTATTCAAAATTTGGTCCCAGAAATGATGTATGAGCTCAAACTGAAGAGTCCTAGTACCATTGAGAAGCTCATTAAGAAAGGGATGAACATTGAAAATGCTCTTGTAGCTAAGGGACTCATTAAGCTCAACAAAGACAGTGACAACACAAACAATTCAAGGGACAAAAATAGATTTTGGTACAAAAACAAGAATGTCACTAATGATGGAGTTGTTGACGCAAGAGAAGTGAATGCAAATCAACCCAAGTTCACGATAAATAAATTGAGTGCTCCTAATCTATCGGCTATGCAACAAAATCAGACACAAACAAGCAATGTTATTCAACAGCCGCAATACCAACAGTATAATCAACAACAAGGTCAGCAACAAAACTAGCAACGAAAACCTTTCAGATCAAGGGATGGGCCTCCTCGATAGTTTACGCCATTGGGAGAGCCTATTGAATCAGTAATGAAACAATTGATACAAGCAAATTTTATCAAGTTACCAGATGTCAAGGAAGAACCATTGGTAAAGCCGCATTGGTGGAATGATAATGCATATTGTGAATACCATCGGTCAAAAGGACATAAAACCGCATCGTGTTTTCAATTGAAACATATGATTCAAGACTTGTTAGATCAAGGGGTAATTGAGGTAGACCCACCCAACGCGACCTCTAACACTGATCATACAATTTTCAAAACTCCTTTGCTTGATCATGACAAGGGCAAAGCATCTTCTTCAAACTCTACCCAAACAATGAATCTTAATTATGCAAATACTAGTTATAACAATGTCATCAATTGTTTTCGAGCGTCAAATGAGTATGTTTCCACCATAAGAATAAAGGGACAAGGTCCTTCTTGCGCAGTCACCACTCATCAATCCAAAATAGTCCTGAAAAGGAGCTCCTGCAATTCCTCCCAAATCAACTCCTACAAGTCAGTATAATCTCCTAGATCATCTGGGAAAGACACCTGCACAAATATCAATTCTTGAGTTGTTGAAAATGTCGCCTATGCATCGCACAGTTCTAGATAAAGCTTTAACTGAGTCCACCGTCCCAACAGACATTGATGTTGACCAGTTTCAAGCCCGAATTGGACATCTCGTTGTTTCCCAACACGTTGCCTTTTCTGATAACGATATTTCCCCTGATAAGCTCCCTCACAATGATCCTTTACATCTTGAAGTCTTTGTCCATAATTGCAAGATCCGATGAGTCTTGATAGATGGTGGAGCAGGTCTTAACATCTGTACCTTGAGAGTAGTCATTGGTCTTGGTTATACAAAAAATGACATTGATTCTTCCAGAAGAATAACAATCAAAGCATATGATGATGTTGAGCGCCCATCTAAAGGGGTAATTTCATTGCCTATCAGAGTAGGTCCAGTGACAGAAAACACTTTCCTGCAGGTCCTAGACCTCGATCTCCCTTACAATATGATTCTTGGTCGTCTGTGGATCCACGCAATGAAAGCAATTCCATCTACTTATCATCAATGTTTAAAATATCCTTACAATGGGACTGAGATAACAATTCCAGGAGATCGTAATCCATTTCAATTTTGTGCTAATCTAAAGGATTCCCCGTAGCAACAAGTCCTAGTCAATAGAGAGGCCCACTCACATAATTATGTGGATCCTAATAAGTTGTTAGATGCTGTCAAAGGAAAATTGAAGATACAGGACCAAGGATGCGGAGAGTATTCAATGGCTCAAACATTCCTCATTGGGAATTTACCAATATCTCCAAAATCACATGGCAAACCACATTTGTTGCAAAAGGAACCTAAGACAGTCATTCAATATCAGCCCCCCACTACATTTACAAAATGGGGTGAACTTAACAAGGAAACTTTGGATGATGATGTAACAGATTGGCTTTATAAGGATCAAAATGATACACCGCCTGTCAAATTGCCAATGGAGCAGTATGGAAAAGGGTTTACTATAATGCAGAAAAAGGGATATGATTGCTGCAGTGGTTTGGGCCCTGACAAGAAAGGAAGACTAGAACCTCTTATACCTAAGATGCAACATCCAACTTTAGGGTTAGGTTTTGTACCATTGCGAATTGGAACCTCGTCTACCAAAGTGACCACGTGTGGAAAGGGGCATGACTTTGATGATGAAACAACACCTGAGCATATCCAACCTGAAACTGATTCCAATGAATGGGAGTGGAGTTCCTTTTCTTCTAGCTCCTATGCCCTTTAAAATGTTTTCCTTGACCCTGATGATTCCATCGAAGACAAACATGAAATAACTTCCCCTCCCAAAACGTGTCCTAATGCTTGGATAGAGTCATTCTGGGACCCAAGCTCCGAATCAGATACGAGCAGTTCAGACAGTGATACCATGGACATTCTTATCCTTACCATCTCGGCCCTAACTCCCCTTGAAACCAATGATGACATGCCCCTTGTCTATCCACAGCTTATCCAACATGACCAACAAGAACCACTCAAATTGGATTGTTTTCAAAATGACGAAGCCATTGCAGAATTCCTTAGACTACGGGAAGGCATACCACGAGGCGATCATAAGGAAAGGTTTGCTATTGATCTAGATTCCACAACATATTTTGGGGAGTCAACTCCATCTTCTAGTCATAAAAATGAAAAAGAAAAAGTAAAAGTAAAAAATCAAAAGAATGGGTCTTTGAGTGAAAACCGTAAGGCACTCTCTGATCATGAAAAAGTAAAAATAAAAGACATACCTACGGGTGAAAACCTCTCTGAGGCGCCCAAAGGTGAAAGATTGGACATACCCTCGTCAAGTCAGGATAAATCAACATTGCTTGTGGAAATGACCGAAGAGATAAATTTGGGTACACCTAACAACCCTAAGGTCATTCATTTCGTTGCTTCTCTATCAAAACAAGAAAAGATAGATTTTGTCGATTTCTTTCTCGAGAAGAAGATCAGTTTTGCATGGTCTTATGCAGATATGCCCGACCTTGATCCAGAATTAGTCCTTCTTCACTTGCCATTAAAACCAGATGCCAAGCCTGTCAAACAAAAACTCAGAAAGATGCATCCCCAGGTGGCTCTCTTAGTCAAAGTAGAACTCAAAAAATTATTAGATGTGGGCTTTATCAGACCAATTGATTATGCAGATTGGATTTCAAATTTGCTACCAGTTAGCAAAGTAGCTGGGGGCATCAGAATCTGTACGGATTTTAGGGATCTCAATAAAGCATGCCTTAAAGATGACTTTCCACTGTCGAATATAGACATCATAGTTGACATAACTGGCAGATATGAGATGCTATCATTGATGGATGGTTTTCCCGGATATAATCAAATTCACACTGCTCTTGAAGATCAACATAAGACTGCATTCACATGTGCTTGAGGTACCTATTGCTGGAATGTGATGCCCTTTGGCCTTAAAAATGCTGGAGCAACATATCAAAGAGCTATGACAACAATTTTCCATGATTTTGTGCATACTTTGATGGAAGACTATGTTGATGACCTATTATGCAAATCCGTCACAAGAGATAGTCATCTAGCCATCCTTGGCCCAATCTTTGATCGAATGGAAACCTACAAGCTCAGACTCAACCCAAAGAAATGTGTCTTTGGTGTCACAGCCGACAAATTATTAGGATACATTGTTTCTCATAGAGGCATAGAAGTAGACCCAGCAAAAGTTAAAGCAATAATGGATATGCCTCCTCCTTCCAATCTCCGTCAACTAAGAAGTTTGCAAGGGAAGTTATAGTCAATCCGCCGGTTTATAGCTCACTTGGCAAACAAATGGCATCCCTTCCAACATTTATTGCATAAAGGTGTCCCTTTTAAATGGACTGAGCAATGTCAATCAGCATTTCAAACTCTCAAGGATTATCTAATGTCGCCACCTATTCTAATGCCTCCTATAGCAGGGAAGCCATTCATATTGTATATCTCTGCAATTGAAACGGCACTGGGAGCTCTCTTAGCCCAACAAGATGAGAGAGGAAAATAACAGGCTATTTATTATATCAGTCGGACACTAGTGGGCTATGAACTGAATTATTCAACTATTGAACGAGCATGTTTAGCAATGGTATTTGCCACACAAAAGCTTCGACACTATATGTTAAATCATCAGACATTGCTAGTTGCAAAAATTGATCCCTTCAAATACTTGCTTAGCAGGGCAGCTTTGACAGTTCGCCTGACAAAGTGGGTTATGATCCTCAGTGAGTTTGATATTGAGTACATTGAGAGAAAGGCAATAAGAGGACAAATCATAGCAGATCAACTTGCAGAGGCACCTATTCATGATTATCATCCAATGTTGACAAATTTCCCTAATGAATCAGTATTTTCTCTTACTTCTTCTAAGGAATGGCAATTATACTTTGATGGATCTCACACAAAGTATGGCTCAGGAGCAGGTATATTGTTTGTCACCCCTCAAGGAGATGCTATCCCAAAGTCATATAGGTTCACTTTTCATTGCACCAATAATATTGCAGAATACGAAGCTTTGGTCACAGGACTCAGAATAGCAATCCAATGGAACATTACACATTTGCAAGTCTATGGAGATTCCCAGTTAGTCATCCGTCAAGTGAATGATGACTATGCAACAAAAGATGAAAAGATTCTTCCCTACAAGCATATGGTGGATTTTTTTAAAGCAAAATTTACTGATATCCATTTCAGTCAAGTTCCAAGAATCCAAAACAAGTCAGCAAATGCTATGGCAACTATTGCTTCCATGTTAAATATGCCCCACAATAGGGACAGATGTCAATTTTTGGTCGAACAGTTGCTGGTGCCTTTTGAAATTTCGACAGCCGATGTGATGTGTGTTCTTGTTGGTCCTAATTCCCCGTGGTACAATGACATCTATCGGTATTTGAAATCCCAAACCTTACCACCTAACCTTTCCTCTAACCAACGTCGAGCCTTCATATGCCAAACTGTCAAATATGTCATCATCGCAGACACCCTTTACCGTCGTTCCTTTGACCACACCCTCCTCAAGTGTTTGGATTCTGACGAAGCACAAACGGCTTTACATGAGGTTCATGATGGTATATGTGGGGGCCATTTCAATGGTCTGAGTCTAGCTAAAATGTTGGTTCGTGTTGGATATTATTGGCCCACCATGAAAAAGGATGCTCATGATTTTGTCAAGAAATGCTACAAATGTCAAATACACGGAAATTACATTCATGCGCCAGCTCAAGAGCTTCACTCTGTCATATCTTCGTGGCCCTTTTCTCAATGGGGATTGGATCTTATTGGCAAGATTCACCCGACATCTGCAAACGGACACAAATTCATCATCACAGCCACAAAATACTTTACAAAATGGATCGAGGCTATCCCTATGACCTATATCACTGGTGTTCAAATTTCAAAGTTTCTACTGAATTATATCATATGCAGATATAGGGTTCCCCTTGCAATAGTCACAGATAATGGCCGTCCATTCAAAAATAAAGATGTCAAGGAACTCTGTGAAAAGTTTCGCATCCGACACCGTTTCTCCAGTCCTTACTATCCACAAGGTAATGGTCAAGCCGAAGCATCAAATAAAACCATCATTAAGATCTTGAAAAAGGTTGTCAATGACGCTGGTCGAGATTGGCATGTACAATTGAATCCAGTACTATGGGCTTATCGCACTTCCATCCGCACACCTACTAGCGCAACACCTTATTCCTTGGTGTATGGTGCGGAAGCCATTTTACCCTTGGAAGTGGAAATTCCCTCTTTGCGTGTTTCCCTACAACATTTGATTGATGATGAGACGCACAGAGTCTCTAGGCTGCATCAACTTGAGATGTTAGATGAGAAACGTCAGACAACCCTGACACATTTGCAAGCATATCAAAACCGTCTTCGTCCCTCTTATAATAAGAAGGTCAAAGGGTGACACTTCGAAGTGGGAGACTTGGTCCTAAAGGCAAACCCGAAGAATACAAAATCTACTGACATCATCAAAGGAAAATTTGAGCCTAATTGGGTTGGGCCTTTCATAGTTACTGCAGCCTATGGTTCGGGGGCATATCAGCTTGCAACCCCAGACGGTGAACCTCTGTCAGATCTTGTAAATAGCATGCACCTTCGAAAGTACTGGGCATAGTTTTTCTATCACCAGTTCTTCAATATGATCCTGAAAAAATACAAAAAAAATCAAAAGCTCAAAAATACAAAAAAAAAAAAAAAATCATAAAAATGAAAAAAAAAAAAAAAGAGTAAAGAAAAATAATTCGCTCTCTAGTGAAAACCTGGCAAACAGGCGCTTTGGGCAAGTACCATGGTGAAAACTTGGCAAACAGGTGCCATGTGTAAAAGACTATTGCTCTGTTATCTATCATGACTCTTAGTTGTACTTTCCCCCCCTGCAGGTTTATCACGATTATCCTTGCCCTGACCCAATGTTCTGTTCCAGGCCTATGATTGGTCAACATCATTGTCTTGCATACTCAGGTTTCCAGTCCTTGTGCATATGTTTTGGTCCTGGTCGTTGTATATGTCTTTCAAATTTTTATTGGGTGCGCGCCCCTTGTCATGATCAATTACTCGAGTTATTGTTGTGTGTGGACTGGAGCTTTCTTATCATATAATGTCCTGAAAAACTCTCTAAAAATCATATAATGTCCTGAAAAACTCCCTAAAAATCAAATAATGTCTTGAAAAAATCCCTAAAAATCAAATAATGTTCTGAAAAAAATCCCTAAAAATCAAATAATGTCCTGAAAAAATCCCTAAAAATCAAATAATGTCCTAAAAAATCCCTAAAAAGTCAAATAAAGCCCTGAAAAATGAACCAAAAAATTGTAAAAAAACTCGAAATTCCTACAAAGTGAAAAACATCAAAATCCAAAAACACTTTCTTTGGCATTTTGCATTTTGTCAATAAATGGTCCCCTTTGTGCATAGACAGATCGCTAAGCATACATCCAACGACACTCAATCAAACATTGTGCTTTAATGAAATCACGCATTAACAACGGAACTGTTCGACCAAGTGAGCATTCAACCTGATCACAGTTGTCACATCAATCCAAATAGCATCAACATTATCATTGGTCCTTGTCAACATTATCATGGGTCTTATACAGGGTGTGGTATTCTCGAAACCAGACTGTGTCCTGTCTTCAACGGGGTACCGCATTCCCTGAAACCAGACAACATGATCATTCTTGTTTTCCACTTTTGACAATGACGATCAGACTATTTGTTTGACTTGGTTGAATTTGTGTGTCTTATCTTTTACTGATTTATCTTGGGCTTCGTTCATGTTCCTATGTTGCTCGATGATGTCACTGAGTGATTTAGAGTGATCGGGATGGTTCATGGTCCCTTTCCTTTTTGTTGTGTTTGTTGTTTGTGAAATGTTTGTCACAACCTGGGGCAACTATATCATTGGGTGTTTGTGATAAGTACGTTCTCTTTATGAACGCCGCACATACCTCGACCCTTGATGTATGCACCCTAGGATGCTTCACTCATTCCTTGTGTGCGATGTGTCTGTCTTTTACAAAAGGGGTTGCGTTCCAGCTCTGGCCTTCAATGCCATGATGCTCTACATCTGCTTTCCTATAATAAATAAAATTTCTCACCTACTTATGTGCATTTGTGAAAGCAAGTTTTCCTTCATCTCTAACTGTCCTCTATCTAATTTCTTCTTACTAACATTTCTTCCATCAGTCTTGGCAGTCCGTTCGGTCTAGTTCCACTGCTTGTCCTTTGTGCATCCGACCTTCAATTTTTTATCCATTCGAACCTATCATCTTCTGTCATTCTTATCGATCACTTGGCCTCTTTTCTGGATTTTTCCGGCCAATTCCTCGAGGGGGCATGCATGTCATTGTTATTGTCTGGGGCATTTTCATTATTGTTCATTGAAACAACGCTTAGAATCACATTGTCTCAAAGAGGGGCAAAATGTAGACGTCTAAAAATGGTCAACGCTTGTGGAGTCATACTTTAACATTTGCGCATTGCCTTATTTTAGGGTTCTTGCGTCGCATTAACATTTATTCTATGTTATGCACTTGGTCTTTATCATTTGCGAGCATCGAGTCTTTCTTCTGCATTCCTCATTTTTCTCGCTTTCGAATTAGGTCTTGTCGATAGCAATCTTCAGTCATGATGTTGGTCGATCTTATCTTGTCGCATCATGGTGCGTGCTCATTTATCATCATTTTGGACATCGTCAATCCTAATCGATGATAGAATTAGGGTTTTGTCCTCTTGTCAATCTTTCAATCATCTTTAGCTTGTTAGTAATCATTTGCGATTATCAACTTTTCAATCTCGTCATTTTGCGATCGATTCATCATCGGTCCTTGTCCTTGTCAGCCTTGTCATTTTGCGATCGATTCGTCATCGATCCTTGTCCTTGTCAATTTGTCATTTTGCGATCGATTCGTCATCGATCCTTGTCCTTGTCAACCTTGTCATTTTGCGATCGATTCATCATCGATCCTTGTCCTTTTCAATCATGTCAATTTGAATTGATTAGTCATTGTTCCTCGTCAATTGGCGCCTATCAATTTGATCTCCTTGCCAATCTTGATCAATTTGTCATTGATTTTTGTCAACCAATCTCATCATTTATCAACATTGGTCCTTTGTCAATTAGAATCATGATCGAACCTACATTAATTTCTTATTGTCTTGACCTAATTCCTTGTCCTCTTATTTCTAGGGTTTTATGATTTGTTCATTTAATCCTTTTCTTCTTCTTTGTGGGTTAAATAAATCTATTTATTTAGTCCTAGGTCTCTTTCATGAATTAATTAATGGATGAAAACCTATTAATTAATTCACCTAATTTCTATTTCTCCTATTTTCTTTAATTTTTCTAATATTTCCCCTAATTTCGTTCCCTCATTTTCTCCTATGTTTATGCTTCCATTTGTTGCAATCATGGAAGCTATTTTCTCTCTTCCCTTTTGTCATGGGAATGGCATTTCAATCTTGTCATAATTTGTCATAATTTGTTATACACCTTGCATAGCAAATTGTCATACATTTGTCATAATTTTGTCATTCTTGATTTGAATTTCCTTTCAAATCTCTTCATGCTAATCTTGTCCTCTCTCCAATTTGTCTATAAATTGGATGATTTTCTTCAATCAATAGATCGATCAACCACGCTTCTAGTATCCTCGCGCTATCAAAATCAATCTTGCTTCATGCTTTTGCACTTGTAGTAGGTGAGATCCACATAAATCCGCTATTTGGAGGAGAAAGGAGAACAATGGATGTCAAGGAAGGAGTTTTCTTCATATAGTTTGCATGTTTATGTTGAAATCTTGCCTTTCCTTCTTCTATTGCATGTATTGGGATTTCTTTCATAGCCTGTTAGTTTTTGTGGTTAGCTAATATAGTTTATGAATCTTATGCTCAAATTCCCTATTACAGTTTGTTCTTTATCCTTATCCTAGAATTTTTTGCTTGCTTTGTTTTTGTGTAACCTCCCTCCCACCCCCCCTCTTCTTTCCTCTCTCCCCTCCCCTTTTTAGGTTTTTCTTTGGTCTACATGTATCATTTTTCTCCTTCATCTCTCTTTATCATCCTAATGATGGACCATAGAGTGTGATCTGAAATGTTGATGCAAAAAGTTCTACACAATCTAATCTAGGAACATCTGTAATAACCCACCACATTTCAATTCTTCAAAATAACAAAAGTATTGTCAATATACATAACAGAATAATCCCAAGAATCGGGAAAAGAAAAAAAGCAAGATCTGACATTTCTTCTCATCCATCTTGACACCAATATGTGCCAATTGGTCCACCAACATATCAAATGCTTTCTAGGTGATCTGTAATTCATCCACCCTTTTCCATTTTGAAGGAATACAATTTCTTCCTCAAGAAAAAAAAATTCACTAAATATTTGGCTTGATGCATCTCATCAATCTTCTTTCATAGCTTCTTTACAGAGGACTCTTTATGAAAATTGACTAAAATGGAGTTTGTCAAACACAATCTAATTAGAACCTTGGCTTTATGGTCCATAACATCATAGTTAAAGTAGGATCTATAGGTTTGATGACATCTCATAAATAACATCCCATCTATATTAATCTATTAATCGATTATATATCTTCAGCTTCGACATCTTAAAATTATTTCCAAAAAATTATCTACCTATATTCTCCTTGACAAACTTGCCATTTAAAAATTTCTACAACAAGATCATAAGTATCTTCTACACAAGCTCCCGCTCAAATCTAGATTAGTTTAAAACACATAACAACCCACAACTGAAACCAAAGGTGATCAAGCTTTGATAGCACTTAAAAGGAAGTTAGGGTGGTGGAAAAACTTCCTACACTAATCTTAAGAGGAGGGTTATGTAAAAAAAATCAAATATTTACAACAATTACAAAAATTAAATAGAAATAATACAAATAGCATCCTTACCATTACACAGTGACTTATGTGAGGAAAACCCTTTTAGGATAAAATTCCCACACTTCAAAAGGCACCTAATTTATTATTTAAAAATTAATAACATAATACAATATACTTGCAAAGAAATATTCTCTTATAAGTATGTAACCAACCAGAGATCCAAAGGTAATGGCTATAAGACTCTTAAACACATCCTCCATCTCATGCACCTAATATATAAGAGATACAATACATGAAACCATTAAACACTATTGCAAAACCATTAGCTAAAACCACCAAAAAAGTGTGTCCAACTTATCTCCAATCCAAGATGTTTGATTATGTTTTAAAACACACACCAACATATGTAATATTGGTATTATGGATGTGTTGCATTAGTTTTGTCATTGATGTCAACACTTATCCTTCTAGAGATCTTTGGTTATGTTGAACCGACACATTATGTTCACCGGCAAGTTCAGTGACTTATGCACAGTCACCAATATATTGTTCACCGGCTGGTTATATTGTTCATTGGCACTGAGGATGACTTGTTACTATCTGGAGATCACTTGGTTATGTCGAAGACATGGTTTGGATACTTGGTTTTGGTATTTTGGTTATTGACCTAATTGGGTTGACATATTTGTTGTTACCGACAAATTGGTCTAGGTTATGGACCGACATGCATTATCTATTACAGATAAGCACAGAACATTATGGAGATGATATATTAATTGGATATTGTTGTAAATGTATTGAGCCGACATGATGCATCGCATCTTGACTTATTTGTAATTGATTTAATTGTAATAGTCTTAGTAAGACGACCTACACATTTGGTCTTAGGTTTTGGTATATATATAAGATCTCATTTGTGAGATGGAGAGAAGAGCAAAATATTGTAAGGTTATGGTTTTGTAGCATGGTATGTGTGAATATTGAAGATCATATGAGCAGACCATAAAGAAGGTTAAAGGAAGGTTTGAAGGTGATTATCAGAGCTTAACCGGTACTGAATCCAGCATTGGAGATGCTACTTTGAGCAATACATTATCATTGGATTTAACCATCCAATTGTAGTCAATGTGACTCCTATTTTGTGATTGAGCAGTGAGCTCTAAGCGGTTGGTCTTTTTGCATGTGCAGACCCCATTTGTATATACATGTTATCTGCAGTAGTATCATCTGATTGTGGGTAAGGTTTCCCACAATGGGTTTTCCCCTTACAGGGTTTCCACGTATAAATTTTTGTGTTATGTGTTGTGGATGTTGTTTCTCTTTCTATTTTATGCATTGAGTTTCACCGGTATTAATATTAACTATTAATCTGTTAACCGACATTATGTTTGGTTTACCGATATTAAGTATGAAGTTTGATTAAGTTATATTTGGGTTGAAATTAATTGACAACTGATTCACCCCCCCCCCCCTCTCAATTGCCTTCGGGTCCTAACAATTGGTATCAGAGCCAAGTCCTCTATTTGCAGAAGTTTAACAGCTTGAGGAGATTCTATGGCAACAAACTTTTTCAAGAAGGACAGTTTGAAACTTGATGGAACTAACTATGGTATATGGAAGATTAGAATGGAGACACATATGAATTTCATTGGAAGAGACATATGGGATGTTACAAAGAATGGCTATGTTGGTCCTGCACCGAATCAACCTAATCTACCAACATTGGGTAAGGATCAAGAGAATGATTGCAAAACAAGAGAAGCACTCTTGAGCGTCTTGTCAGATCGAAAAATCATGGGATTATCAGACCAATCTACTATTAAAGCTATTTGGGATAAATTGGAGGCATTGAATGAAGGAGATACCACTATCAAAATTGCAAAACTGGAATGCTTCTGGGTCATGTATGAAAATCTGAAAATAGAAGAAGATGAAAGAATTTTTGCCTTTATGGAAAGGGTTAATGAAAATGTTTTGGGAATACAATGTTGTGGAGGATCCTTAAGTGAAGATGAAATTGTTTCTAAAGTTTTAAGAGTATTGCCACCGGCATACAAAATGAAAGTAACTGTTATTAATGAGTTGAGAACAACGCCTAATGCGTCAGTATCTAGAGATACCTTAGTTGGAAAACTTTCAGCATTTGAGCTTGAGGAATTTGGTCTTGTTGCTACAATTAAGACAGATTTAGCCTTCAAAGCATCATCATCTACAACATCATCATCAACATCTGACAAATCTGATTGGAAAACACTTTATGTAAGAGAACTTGAAGATATCAGAAAGGAAAATGAAGAATTGGAAGAACTTGAAACACTATTTGCAAGGAAAATGCCTAAAGGTACTATGTAGTACCCCTACTAGTTTGAACTCATTAGATGCATATTTTATTATTGGTTGTTTTCAGTGGATACATTACCATGATATATTATTCAGATTTTTATGACATTATGCTTTATTTGGAGATGAGATGTATAATTTATTTGCAGTATTTTAGTATTTGTGATTTATGGCATTTTATGTATTATTGCTATGTACTGACATTTTACTTTAGCTATGCAATGTGGAATTATATGTTGTGTGTTTGCGAGTGTATTGGATGTAAGGGGACGATTTTCCTTCACTCATTTCGGTGAGATAGGAAACGTCGCGATTCTCCTTCATCGGTGTGTATGTCATGTTTTCTATATTGTATATATATGCATGTGTGGTTCGGTGATGCAGATTATTGCAGGTACAAGTACCAGGTAGGTACGGGGTATCGTCTCCACTTAGCTTCACAGGTCTGAGCGTGCCTTATATTTTCTAATGGAAGTGGAGGAGATAGTAGTTGACCCTATTTTACTCAGTTACACTGGTATGAGTGTTGTCAGTTGGTCGTCTTGTCAGTTAGTTCGGTCTTCGTATTTTGTTATTTTATCTTTTATGGGTAATTGCTTGAGATTTGTTTAATTTGAGTGTTTTAGTGGATTTAATTAATTAATTAATTAAGTTTATGAAATTATCTCATTATTGTATTGTTTATGCATTAAGATTATAAATTTAGTTAATTAAAGAAATTATTAAATTAAGTTGCAAGCTTCATGGTATTTGAAATATATTTTTATTTAAATAAATTAGATTAATTATATTTATTGTTTCCTTGAATTTTAAATAAATAAATGATTAAATAAATAAATGAATGAATAAAAGGATTAATTAGAATTAAATATTGTTTTAATTCTTTATTTAGAAAATTAATTAATGTGCATGAGAAAAGTAAAGAAAGAATAATGTTTTTTTTAATTATTGCATGTGATAAATTTAGAAAATAAAATAAAAATTACTATTATTCTAAATTTAGGTTTTTTTTGTGAAAAAAGCTATTGAACCTAGAATTTTAGTTTAAATAGGGGTTAGGTCTTTATTTTAGTTACACACAGGGACACACAGGAATAGGTCAAGAATTTTAGGTGAAGAAATTTATTGGAAATTTATTGAGAGAATTAGAGCTCTTCTACAGATTTCTTTCAGGAAAGCTATACCAAGTTGGATGATTTCTTAGTTCTGTGTTTTATTAAAAATATTGCTATTTTTCTCTGTTTGATGTGTGTAAAATAAATGTCAAATCCAAAACCCTCTTCTGGTGAATTCGAGTTTTGTTTTGAAATCCATGCCTGATGTGTATTTCTAATTTATGGGAAGTATGTAATTTTTGAAAAAATTAAGAGAAATTATTATAGAAAATTTGTCAAATTTTAGGATGCATGGAAATTTGCAAAATTTATGAGGAAGGGTATTTACCTAAGAAATGGTTTTAATTACCTTAAGAAAATAAATTTACTTACACATTAAATTTATTTGGGTTAATTAAATTTTTTTTTAAAAAATATATGAAGAAAGATTGAAATTTTGTGAAAATGGAATTATTGGAAAAATATTGTTTTTCGTTATTATTGTTGTTAAAATTTTATTAAAATGAAATTATTGAAAAAGAATTGTTTTTTTTATTGTTCTATTTAAAAATATATATAAAAATAAAATAATTATAAAATAAATAAATTAAAAAAATATATATAAATAAAAAATAAATAAATAAATAAACACTACCTACAGTAGCATCCGCTACCGACGGTAGTACACAGTACTATCGACGGTAGCAGTGCTACAGGCAGTAGCAGCTACCTATGGTAGCAATGCTACCAGACAGTAGTACTAGCTACCGGTGGTAGCTAAGGCTACCGTGATAGGGGCTATTTGCAATTTTAAAAGTGGTTTTAATTATTATTTTTTAATTAATTTCTAAAACCCTGTGCATACTGCGGTATGACTGTCTTGGGTTTCGTACCCAGGGGTTAGATAAATTAAATTTATTATGTGTTATATTATATATGTATATAAATAAATAAATATATATATATATATATATATATATATATATATATATATATATATATATATATATTAGATATGTTTTCTTTTGGTAGTTATTATAATATTTTAAATATTATTTAATTTCTATGAAAATGTTGAAAATATAGTAGGAGAATTATTTTTATTTTTCTTTTTGGACAAATGACAAGATGGATGTTTTTGGTATTAAATAGTTATAAATTCTTGTTATCTGGAAATTCGTAAATTGTATGTTATTTATGCTTTTGGTTGTTTTTAAGAAAAGATTGCTTGTAATAGGATCTTGTGTATATTGTGTTCTCAGTCAAGCTTTATTCCATTGCAATTTTGGTTAAATTGTCATTGTGTCCTATGTTATTATTTCTCCTAGACCAGGTGTTGTTGTATAACCTATTTGATATGAGTCATTGTGTGTTTTTGTCCAAATGGTCAATCTTGGGTTGGTATTTGTGTATCCTTCACCTGTGCTTGTCGGGATTGTTTATGGTTGCCTGTTTCGCCATAGAGTTCTCGTAGAGAGAAACATTCCCTGTTAGTGTCCTAGGAGAGAGAGTGGCTTTCGAGCGGGGGTCGTGCCCGAAGTGGATGACAAGATAACCCGTCGAAAGTTAGTTAAAAAGTGATAACCTAATAATTGGTTAGGGGGTGGGTAGATTAAATATTAATTAAGATAAATGTACCTTGTGCATAGGTGAGTGCTACTACAGGGCTCATAATGTTACGAGAAGGCCTGGAATGGCAAACTTACCACCTTGTCTTCACCAAAGGATTGGTAGGGTCCGCATGAGACTTAGTTGGAACCGGAGGCTCGGGAGAGGTTACCAGGAGAAACCCGAGTATGGGGGCCGGGACCTATGGAGGCTGTACCATGGTAACCATCAAGCTATGCGATGACACTCTCTTCTTAGAGTCACTAGTGTTTTGTGAGTTGTGTTACATGGATGTTTGCAGAGTCTTGTAGTCCTTTCGTACTTGTCTTACTTTGCTTGCTTGAGGGTTTTCTACTATCTCCTAGCACGGTGGGGTGGTTCCATTTCGGGATCACATGGTCTGGTGGTAGTGCCACTTCCCATCGGATGTTCTGGATTGTATCTTTAGGTGAGGAAAGGCTTCGCTGATGTTTCTTGGTTCATGGTTTATGTACCAGCTCTTGTTCGAGATCATTGTTCAGTTGAGACCTTGTGGTCATTGTATCAGACTTTTATGTAACCTTGATATTGTATCTTTGTAACCAGTGGTATTATTAGAAGCCATGTATTTATGGATATCGTAATATTATTATGTCAGTGAAGTGAATGTTATTGTTTTGATCTTATGTTTAAATGGTTTATGGAAATTGGATACATTAGAATACTTTTATATCTTTATTTTGGATGTATGTGTAGTTTTAAACTTAAGTTTTCAATTTATCTAATTAAATGGATTAACTGTGGTGTTAATATAATCTACGAAATTAATCTTCATTGGTTACCCTTAGCAAAACATATGATAGACTTCTGTTGTGTTGTTAAACGTGCAATGGTTTTAGGTAGTGCACTTAGTCTTTAACAAAAGAAAAATATTTCATCCTTTAGTTGCCTAGTTGTATTGTTTTCCTTTAGGGTTCCTGGCGGGGCATTACATTTGGTATCAAAGCCAAACTTTCAACACTGGGTACTCTGGGTTTGTAGTGTGCCTTTCAGATGACCATCTTGCTTAGGTCATAAATGTTTGTATCTCTCATGTCTTATCTTTGCTATGGATCTGAACCATTTTCTCTTTTATGGTACCAGGTCATGGCTAAAAAAGCTAGAGGAGGTGGTCGTACGGGTGGTCGCAAAGGAGGCAGAGGTGGAGGACGGGGCTGTGGTTCTGACCATCATAGTCCTTCACGACCACCCACTCATGTGAGTGTTCAGCCGGAACAATCAGTTCATCAGGAGAAGGAACAATCTGTTCATCAGAACTCTCAGCATGCAGGAGAAAATGTTTCCGAAAGGGAAGAGCTGAGACAGATGTTTCAAGAGGTTCTGGCTAGGTTAGGCCAAAGGCCTAAGTTTGAGCAACCTATTCATGCTTGGGTTGAGGAGTCGCTTCAACAGGTTGCAAGGAAAGAGAGAGAGAGAGAGAGAGAGAGAGAGAGAGAGAGAGAGAGATCACCAAGGCGAGAGGAGATTCCAACTGTCCGAGATCCACCTTCCTTGGGTCACATAAAGGACTTGATGAGGTCCAATCCTCCTTACTTTGAGGGTATGGGTACTAGTCTTGAGACAGAGACCTGGCTTATCGGCTTGGACCGATGTTTCGCTATGTTTCCATACAGTGGTAACACCAAGGCAAGATGTGCTATTATACGTCTAAATAAATTTGCTTCAATCTGGTGGAGATTAGAGGAGGAGAAGATCGGTGTATACATTGACACCATCATATAGGAACTATTTCTGGAGAGATTCAAGGCACGATTTCTCTCACCCTAGTGGAGGCAGACTCGAGCAGATGAGTTTTATGCCTTGCATCAGTATGGGATGACAGTAGACCAGTATGAGCATAGGTTCTATGAGCTCAAACAATACGCCGGAATTGGTAATGACGAGGCTATGCTTGTCCAACATTTCCTAAGAGGTTTGAACGACCGTATCAGTGGAGGTGTGAGGGTATTCGAGCCAGCTTCAATGGAGATAGTCGTGGCGAAGGCCAGATTAGTTGAGTTGAACCTTAGTCGTGCACTTGGTGGTTAGACAGGTCTGCAGATAGGAAGTGCACCTACCAGTGGAAATAAAGCTCGGGGAAATCAATCCTAGTCAACTGCACCATTTAGAAATCCTCAAGCACCCGCTAAGAGTGGGCAACAACAATAGCAATAGTCAAAACCAAAATAGTTCCAGGGCCAACAAGGTGGCAATTCTCAGTATAAGAAGGGCAGGAACTGGCAGAGGGGCAAGCAGGGCCCTACAGGGCAGGCCTCGCAGAGTGCATCTCACGCCCCTAGTCAGGGAAGTTTCCAGCAATCTAGTGGACCGACAGGTAATTGAGGAGCTTGCTTCTCTTATGGGCAGTTTGGTCATAGAGCTGCATAGTGCCCTCAAAATGTCCACAAAATGGGTAGTCAGAGGCCAGCAGCATCCGAACCTACAGTAGGAGATGCAAGGAGGTCCCATAGAGTATTTGCAGTGGTAGATGACCGCCAAGCTGATCATAAGGTATAGTCATTGAAGCAGCAGGTATGTTGCATGGAACCCCTATCTCTGTACTTTTCGATTCTGGAGCTTCTGATTCTTTTATTTCTTCATCCATTGTGGAGCGGTGTGGACTTACATCTACTAAGCAGGCGGATAGGTGGCAAGTAGAGTTGGCTACAGGTGTCCGTGTTTCTGTAGATGCCTTTATTCCCAGTTGTGAGTCAAAATTAGGAACCATAGTTACTTCAATTGACCTTTGGGTTATCCCTTTGGGATCTTATGGAGTTGTATTGGGGATGGATTGGCTATCATCTCACAGTGCTCGTGTAGATTGTCGCAAGAAGATAGTAGTGTGTTTAGATGACCTTGGCAGAGAAGTGGAGATTGTTGGAGTACAGAGGCCGATATCCCTGCGTATGATCTCCGCTATGCAACTTAAGCGGTGCATGCGTAGAGGATGTCATCTTTTTGCAATCACTCTTGAGGAATTGGATGAGTCAAAGCGGCGAGAAATCACTCTTGATAGTCACCCTATTCTTAGAGAGTATGCAGACGTGTTTCCATTGGATATTCCTGGTATGCCTCCGAAGTGAGATATAGACTTTCGTGTAGATTTGGTTCCTGGTATAGAACCTATTTCGAGAGCTCCATATCGAATGACTACTCAGGAGTTAAGCGAGTTGAAATTGCAGATAGAAGAATTATTGGCCAAGGGATTCATTCGTCCTAGTGTTTCCCCTTGGGGTGTGCCTGTTATCTTTGTTAAGAAGAAAGATGGTTCTCTTCGGTTATGCATTGATTACCGACAGCTGAATAAGGTAACCATCCGGAATAGATATCCATTGCCTCATATAGATGACCTTTTTGATCAGGTTAAGGGAGCCAAGGTGTTCTCTAAGATTGACTTGAAATCTGGATACCATCAGTTATGCATTCAGGATGCAAACATTCATAAGACAACATTTCGTACTCGTTATGGTCACTATGAGTTCACAGTGGTGCCATTCGGGTTGACGAACGCGCCTTCAGTTTTCATGAGCTTAATGAATGGGGTTTTTCGCACCTACCTTGATCGTTTCGTCACTGTATTCTTGGATGACATTCTGATTTATTCTAGATCTGTGGAGGAGCATGAGGGTCACTTACGTCAGGTATTGCAGTGCTTAAGGGAAAATCAACTCTATGCCAATTTAGCAAAGTGTGACTTTTTCCAAATTGAGGTGAACTATCTTGGTCATGTGGTTTTGGGAGAAGGTATATCTATGGATCCTTCAAAGATCCAAGCCATTGTTGATTGGCCAGCGTCAATCAATGTTTCAGAAGTTAGGAGTTTTATGGGTTTGGCCAGATATTACCATCGCTTTGTTCAAGGCTTTTCCTGGATAGGATGCCCGATTACTTCTCTTCAGAGAAAAGGGAAGAAATTTGTTTGCTCAGAACAGTGTGAAGCAACTTTTAAGACCTTGAAGGAACTCCTTGTCAATGCTCCGATTTTGGCAGTCCCTGATCCATCTGGAGATTTTATGGTATGTACAGATGCCTCTTTGGAAGGTATTGGTGCAGTACTTATGCAGGATGGACGTGTGGTTGCTTATGAGTCTCGCAAACTCAAGAACCACGAGTTGAACTATCCAGTTCATGATTTAGAGTTGGCAGTTGTAGTTCATGCTTTGGTTCGATGGCGGCATTTCCTGTTAGGGCGTCGGTTTGAGCTGCATAGTGATCACCTCAGTTTGCAGTATATATTCACACAGCCAAACTTGAATGCTCGACAGCGAAGATGGATGGAATTCTTCTGCGAATATGATTTTGAGGTTCATTATATTCAGGGGAAAGAGAACGTAGTAGCAGATGCTTTGAGTCGTAGGCGACATGAAGTTTCAGCATTATCCCTTGGAGTAGACTTGAGAGAGAATTCTTGGAGTTCTTCCTCAGGATACTTGGTATCAGGATGTTAGAGCTGTGATAGAGTCCGGAAGGCCTTTAGAGGGTAGATTTTTTGGGTATAACCATGAGGCAGATGGACTTCTTCGTCACCATGGATAGATCTATGTACCTCCTTTGGAGGGTCTTCGTGTATTGATCATGACCGAGGCCCATTGTGCACCTTATTCAACACATCCAGGTGTCAAGAAGATGCACGCAAATCTTAAACAGATTTATCATTGGGCGGGTATGAAACGTGACATTGCTGATTTTGTGTTGAAATGTTTAGAGTGTCAGCGAGTGAAGGCAAAGCATCAGCACCCAGCAGGGCTTTTGCAGCCTAATCTAATACTGGATTGGAAATGGGATATCATTTCCATGGATTTCATTGTTGGTTTGCCTGTCTCTTCTCGTCGTCATGATGCCATCATGGTCATAGTTGACAGATTGACTAAGGTTGCTCATTTTGTTCCTATTCGAGCTTCCTACACTGCAGCAGTGGTGGCACGGGTCTTTTTAGAAGAAGTAGTGAGATTGCATGGGATTCTGAGGTGGATCATATCTGATAGAGATCATGTCTTTACCTTAGCATTGTGGACCTCACTTCAGCATGCTTTGGGGACTCAGTTGAATTTTAGTTCAGCTTATCATCCAAAGACAAATGGTTAGACAGAGAGAGTGAATCAGGTATTAGAGGACATGCTTCGCATGTATGTGATGGACCAACAGTCACGTTGGGAGGACTATATATATCTAGTGGAGTTTTCTTATAACAATGGATATCATAGCTCCATAGGTATGTCCCCCTTTCAGGCATTGTATGGTCATCCTTGCCGCACTCCTTTGAGTTGGGATCAGTTAGAGGACAGGGTACTTATAAGACCAGATATTCTTCGGGAGATGGAGCAGCAGGTAGATAGGATTCGTGAGCATTTAGTAGCAGCACAGGATAGACAGAAGAAGTATGCAGATGCTCATAGGGTAGATCGTCAGTTTTCTGTTGGCAATCGTGTGTTCTTGAGAGTGCGTCCGCGGAAGAGTCTAATCCGTTATAGAAAGGGATCTAAGTTGGTGCCTCGGTTTGTTGGACCTTTTGAGATCCTTGAGAGGATAGGACCTGTTGCCTACCGTCTTGCCTTGCCACCGAATCTATCCCACATCCATGATGTTTTTCATGTTTCAGTTCTTCAACCTTATCATCCAGATGTGACACATGTTCTTGATTGGAACTCTTTGCAGGTCGAGGATGGGCAGCTTTCCATGGAGCCCGTGCGCATTCTTCAACGTCGGGATTTGATCCTCAGGGGTCGTACCATCGACCAGGTAAGGGTCCTATGGGACCCAAATGATAAGACCTCGACGACTTGGGAGGATGCAACAAAGATGAGAGAACTGTATTCTTATTTATTTTAGGATTCCAAGAGTAAGCCTAGTTTTGGGGGGGACAATGTAGTACCCCTACTAGTTTGAACTCATTAGACACATTTTATTATTGGTTGTTTTCAGTGGATACATTACTATGATATATTATTCAGATTTTTATGACATTATGCTTTATTTGGAGATGAGATGTATAATTTATTTGCAGTATTTCAGTATTTGTGATTTATGGCATTTTATGTATTATTGCTATCTACTGACATTTTACTTTAGTTATGCAATGTGGAATAATATGTTGTGTGTTTGCGAGTGTATTGGATGCAAGGGGACGATTTTCCTTCACTCATTTCGGTGAGACAGGGAACGTCGCAATTCTCCTTCATCGGTGTGTATGCCGTGTTTTCTATATTGTATATATATGCATGTGTGGTTCGATGATGCAGATTATTGCAGGTACAAGTATCGGGTAGGTACGGGGTATCGTCTCCACCTAGCTTCACAGGTTTGAGCGTGCCTTATATTTTCCGATGGAAGTGGAGGAGATAGTAGTTGACCCTATTTTACTCAGTTACACTCGTATGAGTGTCATCAGTTGGTCATCTTGTCAGTTAGTTCGGTCTTCGTATTTTGTCATTTTATCTTTTATGGGTAATTGCTTGAGATTTGTTTAATTTGAGTGTTTTAGTGGATTTAATTAATTAATTAATTAATTAAGTTTATGAAATTATCTCATTATTGTATTGTTTATGCATTGAGATTATAAATTTAGTTAATTAAAGAAATTATTAAATTAAGTTGCAAGCTTCATGGTATTTGAAATATATTTTTATTTAAATAAATTAGATTAATTATATTTATTGTTTTCTTGAATTTTAAATAAATAAATAATTAAATAAATAAAAGAATAAATAAATGAATAAAAGGATTAATTAGAATTAAAATATTGTTTTAATTCTTTATTTAGAAAATTAATTAATGTGCATGAGAAAAGTAAAGAAAGAATAATGTTTTTTTTAATTATTGCATGTGATAAATTTAGAAAATAAAATAAAAATTACTATTATTCTAAATTTAGGTTTTTTTAATGAAAAAAGCTATTGAACCTAGAATTTTAGTTTAAATAGGGGTTGGGTCTTTATTTTAGTTACACACAGGGACACACAGGAATAGGTCAAGAATTTTAGGTGAAGAAATTTATTGGAAGTTTATTAAGAGAATTAGGGCTCTTCTACAGATTTCTTCTAGGAAAGCTATCCCAGGTTGGATGATTTCTTAGTTGTGTGTTTTATTAAAAATATTGCTATTTTTCTCCGCTTGATGTGTGTGTAAAATAAATGTCAAATCCAAAACCCTCTTCTGGTGAATTCAAGTTTTATTTTGAAATCCATGCCTGATGTGTATTTCTAATTTATGGGAAGTATGTAATTTTTGAAAAAATTAAGAGAAATTATTATAGAAAATTTGTTAGATTTTAAGATGCATGGAAATTTGCAAGATTTGTGAAGAAGGGTATTTACCTGAGAAATGGTTTTAATTACCTTAAGAAAATAAATTTAATTACACATTAAATTTATTTGGGTTAATTAAAAAAAAAAAATTTAAAAAAATATGAAGAAGGATTGAAATTTTGTGAAAATGGAATTATTGGAAAAATATTGTTTTTAGTTATTATTGTTGTTAAAATTTTATTAAAATGAAATTATTGAAAAAGTATTGTTTTTTTATTGTTCTGTTTAAAAATATATATATAAATAAAATAATTATAAAAAAAATAAATTAAAAAAAATATATAAATAAATAAACACTACCTACGGTAGCATCTGCTACCAGCGATAGTACACAGTACTACCGACAGTAGCAGTGCTACCAATGGTAGCAGCTACCTACGGTAGCAGTGCTACCGGACGATAGTACTAGCTACCGTGATAGGGGCTATTTGCAATTTTAAAAGTGGTTTTAATTATTTATTTTTAATTAATTTCTAAAACCTTGTGCATACTGCAGTATGACTGTCTTGGGTTTCATACCCAGGGGTTAGATAAATTAAATTTATTATGTGTTATATTATATATGTTTTCTTTTGGTAGTTATTATAATATTTTAAATATTATTTAACTACAGTTTGGAATGTTAATTTCTATGAAAATGTTGAAAATACATTAGGAGAATTATTTTTATTTTTCTTTTTGACAAATGACAAGATGGATGTTTTTGGTATTAAATAGTTGTAAATTCTTGTTATCTGGAAATTCGTAAATTGCATGTTATTTATGCTTTTGGCTGTTTTTAAGGAAAGATTGCCTGTAATAGGATCTTGCATATATTGTGTTCTCAGTCAAGCTTTATTCCATTGCAATTTTGGTTAAATTGTCATTGTGTCCTATGTTATTATTTCTCCTAGACTAGGCGTTGTTGTATAACCTATTTGATATGAGCCATTGTGTGTTTTTGTCCAAATGGTCAATCTTGGGTTGGTATTTGTATATCCTTCACCTGTGCTTGTCAGGATTGTTTATAGTTGTCTGTTTCGCCATAGAGTTCTCGTAGAGAGAAACATTTCCTGTTAGTGTCCTAGGAGAGAGAGTGGCTTTCGAGCGGGGGCCGTGCCCAAAGTGGATGATAGGATAACCCGTCAAAAGTTAGTTAAAAAGTGATAACCTAATAATTGATTAGGGGGTGGGTAGATTAAATATTAATTAAGATAAATGTACCTCATGCATAGGTGAGTGCTACTACAAGGCTCATAATGTTACGAGAAGGCCAGGAATGGCAAACTTACCACCTTGTCTTCACGAAAGGATTGGTAGGGTCCGCATGAGACTTAGTTGGAACCGGAGGCTCGGGAGAGGTTACTAGGAGAAACCCGAGTATGGGGGCCGGGACCTATGGAGGTTGTACCATGGTAACCATCAAGCTATGCGATGACACTCTCTTCTTAGAGTCACTAGTGTTTTGTGAGTTGTGTTACATGGATGTTTGCAAAGTCTTGTAGTCCTTTCGTACTTGTCTTACTTTACTTGCTTGAGGGTTTTCTACTATCTCCTAGCATGGTGGGGTGGTTCCATTTCGGGATCACATGGTCGGGTGGTAGTGCCACTTCCCATCGGATGTTCTAGATTGTATCTTTAGGCGAGGAAAGGCTTCGCTGGTGTTTCTTGGTTCGTGGTTTATGTACCAGCTCTTGTTCGAGATCATTGTTCAATTGAGACCTTGTGGTCATTGTATCAGACTTTTATGTAACCTTGATATTGTATCTTTGTAGCCAGTGGTATTATTGGAAGCCATGTATTTATGGATATTGTAATATTATTATGTCAATGAAGTGAATGTTATTGTTTTGATCTTATGTTTAATTGATTTATGGAAATTGGATACATTGGAATACTTTTATATCTTTATTTTGGATGTATGTGTAGTTTTAAACTTAAGTTTTCAATTTATCTAATTAAATGGATTAACTGTGGTGTTAATATAATCTACGAAATTAATCGCCATTGGTTACCCTTAGGAAAACATATGATAGACTTCCGTTGTGTTGTTAAACGTGCAATGGTTTTAGTTAATGCACTTAGTCTTTAACAAAAAAAATTTATTTCACCCTTTAGCTGCCTAGTTGTGTTGTTTTCCTTTAGGGTTTCTAGCGGGGCATTACATACTATTGGAAGTAAGTATGAAGGTAAAGTACCATTTAAATGTTTTAACTGCAATAAAGTTGGTCTAATGGCATCTAGATGTCTTGATAGACATACAAGATTGAGAGAGGAAGCTAAAAGAACATATAAACCTAACCTTGAATATCAGAGATATAGATTTAAGAAGAATACAGACAAATCATGTTACTATGTTGATGAAGGTGTTACTGATGATTTTGATGAAGAACCGACAGATAATGGATGGGTTTTTATTGCAATAAAAGAAGATCAACCGACACCTACTGTTCCACCGGTAGAGCAGGCCCTAGCAGCTAAAATTTAAGAAAAAGATGAATAGATTATAGATTTCAGATGTTCACATCATATGACTGGTGATAAAAATAAATTCTTATCTTTTCAGGAATATAGTGGAGGTCTAGTAAGATTTGGGGATGATAAAGCTTGTTTTATCAAAGAAAAAGACACTATATCTTTTGATGGTAAGCACAATACTGATAACGTTTATTATGTTGAAGGTTTGAAGCATAATCTTTTGAGTGTTTGTCAATTAGTTGAAAAGGGATTTCAATTACAGTTCAAGAATGGTAAATACAAAATCATGAATAGAACTAGTTTGAAGATTGCAACCGGTAATCAGACAAGAGGTAATATCTTTCCTTTGAATAACAGTGAAAAGACATGCTTGATTGCACATATTGATGAAAGTTGGTTATGGCATAAAAGATTTTGTCATGTGAATTTTGATTGCAATGTAAATATCAGTTCAACTAAGGCAATAAAAGATTTATCTAAGATTGTAAAACCTCATAATCCGGTATGTAAGGAATGTCAAATGGGAAAGCAAGTTAGAACGATTTTTAAGAGTATTTATGAGAAATCCAATAATGTTCTTGTTTTAATTCATACTGACTGTGTGGTGCGACAAGAACAAGAAGTCTACAGGGAGATAGATACTTTATGCTAATCATTGATGATTATTCTAGAATGTGTTAGGTTACCTTTCTCAGGGAGAAATCATAAGTTTTTGGGAAATTCAAACTATTCAAGGCAATGGTAGAGAATGAAACTGGTAAGAAAATCAAATGTTTAAAATCAGATCAAGGAGGTGAATTTACATCTAAGGAGTTTAATACATTTTGTGAAGTGAATGGAATCAGAAGACAATTATCAGCACCTCGGACACCTCAGCGAAATGGAATTGTGGTAAGGAAGAACAAAACTATTCTAGATGTAGTTAGAAGCATGATACTGGAAGCAAATCTACCTCTTGTGTACTAGAGAGAAGTAGTGAATACAACGGTTTACACTTTTAACATAGTTCATATCAAAGGTGAAACCGGTAAGACCCCTTATGAACTATGGTTTGGTAAACTCCCACTCTTAAATATTTTAGAATATTTGGAAGCAAATGTTATATTAGGAGAGATGAGTATGTTGGTAAATTTGATCCTAGAAGTGATAAAAGAATATTTCTTGGTTATTCGTCTAAGAGCAAGGCATATAGATGTTTTAATAAAAGATAGCAGAAAATCATTGAGAGTGCTAATGTGAAGATAGATAAACAACTTAGAGAAAATTCAAGATCTATGGATTCTGAACTGGTAGTTGAGATGATCATAAATGAACCTATACAGAGTGCACCGATACAAAATGTGGATCCAGTCACATCGGCATCATCAGAGAATTCCACAGTGACTGAAGAATAACAGCAAGTGAACAAACCCAAGTCTGTAAGACTGAATCACTCTGAAAGTCAGATAATTGGGAATAAGTATCAAGGTGTTATGACAAAAGGGAGACTGACAAATGAAGAGGTGTGTTTAATTTCTCAAATTGAACCAACATCTATTATTGAGGCATGTGAAGATAAACATTGGATTAAAGCTATGGAAGATGAATTAGAACAAATTGAAAAGAACAATACATGGACATTGGTTTCCCGGCCTAAAGATAAAAATGTAATTGGAACTAAATGGGTATTCAGAAATAAACTTAATGAAGATGGTAAGGTAATCAGAAACAAACCCAGATTAGTGTGTAAAGGATATTCACAGAAAGAGGGAATTGATTACAATGAAACATTTGCACTGATAGCTAGAATTGAGGCAGTCAGATTATTTCTTGCATTTGCAGATCACAAGAACTATAAAGTATATCAGATGGATGTAAAATGTGGATTTCTGAATGGTGATCTTGAAGAGGAAGTTTACATTGAATAGCCTGATGGATTTTCATTGACAAATGATAAAGATATGGTTTGCAGATTAAGGAAAGCCTTGTATGGATTAAAGCAAGCTCCTAGAGCTTGGTATGCTAGATTGGACAAATATCTTTTGAAGCTTGGTTACATTAAAGGTAATGCTGACAGCCACTTATATTTCAAAGTGACTAATGAAGACATCTTGATTATTGAAGTTTTTGTTGACGACATCATTTTTGGAGGAGAAAATGGATCGTGTAAAGACTTTGCTAATAAGATGCAGGAAGAATTTGAAATGTCTATGATTGGGGAGATGATTTTAGGATTGTAGATTTCACAAACTGATAGAGGTATATGCATATGTCAAACAAAGTACTTGAAGGAACTACTGAAGAAATTTGGTATGGAAAACTCTAAACTGGTAAGTACTCCTATGACTACAACTGATAAATTGACATTAAAGGATGATTCAGCCCCTGTTAATCCGACAAGATATAAATATATGATTGGAGGTTTATCGTATTTGACACAAAAAGACATGATATAATGAATGCAGTATGTATTGTTTCAAGATTTCAGAGTAATCCTAAAGAAAATCATGAATCAGCAGTAAAAAGGATTTTCTGGTATCTACAAGGCACAACAAATCTTGGTTTATGGTATCCTAAAGATCAAAATTTTGATTTATGTTCATACACTGGTGCAAATTGGGCAGGAGATGTAGATGACAGAAAGAGCACCACCGATGGGGCATTCTTTCTTGGTAGCAAATTGATTTCATGGTTGAGCAAGAAACAGAGTTGTACATCATTATCAACATCATAATCAGAATATGTTGCAGCAGCAACTAATTGTACTCAGGTATTATGGATTAAGCAAATGTTGAAGGACATAAAGGTAAAATGCAAAGAACCTATAATCATTTATTGTGATAATTCAGCAACAATTGATATATCAAAGAATTCGGTATTTCACTCTAAAACTAAACATGTTTCTATCAAATATAATTTTTTGAAAGAATATGTTGAAGCAAAAGAAGTGAGACTGGTTTATGTGAATACTAAAGAGCAGATTGCAGATATCTTTACTAAGCCTTTGCATAAGGAAACTTTTGAATATCTCAGAGAGTAGCTTGGGGTAATACCCTCATCGGTAGAGACTTGGATAGTTGATGATTGGCATCGAACTGGCAGAATTAATAGAGAAACTTTTTTCTAGTTTTGATGGAGGAGAGCTACTTCTCAGGGGGAGTAGTTGGTTATAACAATTGGTTATTGTAATTGGTTTTATGAGTTGGTTGTATGTTCTGGTATTTGTATTGCTTTGGCATTTGATGTCAAAGGGGGGAGAGATATCTATGGAAAACCTTGTATTTAGGAAACATTGTCCTATGGGGAGAGATATATACTCTTTGCATTTGTATTTTGATTTCTGGAGATCTTTGGTTTTTGGCATTCTATTTTGGCACTTAGATGTTTTTCCATCTTGTGTTGCCATCAATACCAAAGGGGGAGATTGTTGGTATTATGGATGTGTTGCATTAGTTTTGTCATTGATGTCAACACTTATCCTTCTAGATATCTTTGGTTATGTTGAACTGACACATTATGTTCACCGACAAGTTCAGTGACTTATGCACGGTCATCGATATATTGTTCACAGGCACTGAGGATGACTTGTCACCATCTGGAGATGACTTGGTTATGTCGAAGACATGGTTTGGATACTTGGTTTTGGTATTTTAGTTATTGACCTAATCGGGTTGACATATTTGTTGTTATCGACAAATTGGTCTAGGTTATGAACCGACATGCATTATCTATTCTAGATCAACATGACACATTATGGAGATGATATATTAATTGGATATTGTTGTAAATGTATTGAGCCGACATGATCCATCGCATCTTGACTTATTTGTAATTGATTTAATTATAATATTCTTAGTAAGCCAACCTACACATTTGGTTTTAGGTTTTGGTATATATGTAAGATCTCATTTGTGAGATGGAGAGAAGAGCAAAATATTATAATTAAGGTTATGGTTTTGTAACATGGTATGTGCAAATATTGAAGATCATATGAGAAGACCATAGAGAAGGTTCAAGGAAGGTTTGAAGGTGATTATCAGAGCTTAACCAGTACTGAATCCAACATTGGAGATGCTACTTTGAGCAGTACATTATCATTGGATTTAACCATCCAATTGTAGTCAGTGTGACTCCTATTTTGTGATTGAGCAGTGAGCTCTAAGCGACTGGTCTTTTTGCATGTGCAGACCCCAATTGTATACACATACTATCTACAGTAGTATCATCTGATTGTGGGTAAGGTTTCCCACCGTGGTTTTTCCCCTTACAGGGTTTCCACGTACAAATCTCTGTGTTATGTGTTGTGGATGTTGTTTCTCTTTCTGTTTTATGCATTGAGTTTCACCGGTATTAATATTAACTATTAATCTGTCAATCGACATTATGTTTGGTTTACCGGTATTAAGTATCAAGTTTGATTAAGTTATATTTGGGTTAAAATTAATTAACAACGGATTCACCCCCCCCCCCGCCCCCCTTGCCCCCCTCTTTGTTGCCTTCGGGTCCTAACATGTAACTCCCCTTTATACCTCATTTATGTGTGCAACATATTTTTATATTTTCCATTTCAAGAGACCCAATTTCTAGAGGCTATAATTACTTATCTAGGAGTTTGACTGATAAACTATTTGAAGCACCAGAAATCTCACAAAGTGATTTATCAATCTATAACCTACTATGCTAGTTGGGACTACTTTCAGCCCAAAAATACCTCTAAGGCCTTCAAAATTGACTTTAAAATTTTCAAAAATAGAAACTTTAATATTCAAATCCAAACATGATCTTGTAACAAAAATTTAGCGACATGCTTATTTAGAAAATCCATAGATTTGGAGAAAATTTTGGACCAATTCATGCTAAAATATAAACTTAATATAAATTACCTTATGTAATTGCAAGATTGAGACACCATTTTCTTAACATTTATCATAGTTATTTTTGTAGGCATTTTGTTAAAGATTGAGAACTTGGTGAAGACTCAGATGGTATATGATTGGCTACATTCATAAGGGGAGATGGATCCCACTAGTCAACAGGGATAAAGGTGACTTGTGCACATGAATATTTAATATTGTTTTCCGCACATCTGAACACCTAGAACGAGATGGTTAATGACAAGTGAAGAGGAAAAATGAGTGATTGTTGGTAGTCTCTAAGTGGGTGCTTGGAAATAGGCAACATGTGTCTTTTGGTATTTCATCATTTATTGTATTTAATGTAATGTTTATCTTTCAAGTTTGGGTGCCCAAGTTGGAGGGAAAGTATTAGAGAAAAAATTGATATATTTTTTCATTCAAAGGAGGCAACCAAGAGGTTGGAACATTTGGATTGAAGGTTCTTCTTTGAAAACGTTTTTTGGTGCTTTAAAGCTCTCGACATGTCTATATAAAAAAGATCATTGGATACATAATTTAGTGAGGAATTGTTGAATGTAGAGTTAATCTAAAAGAACAAGGACATATTGGGGCATGAAGAAGTTGTTCATAGGTACACAAGTGATACCGTGTTGGAGGAAAAGAGGAGAATGGAAGTGAGTGTATTGCAATCTCATTTATTTGAAGATATTGCATACTTGGTCTCTCTTCTTGATGAAGTTTTTTTGCACGTTATGTGATGCCCTTATGTTGATGACTTGTGCCTCATTATTGTTGTCTTATGATGATATTATGCTTTATTTATTGTTTTTTATAAGTTCACGAATGGTAGTGTTGTTAAGTATGATATGTGGGTTGATTTTTAAAATCATAAAGAAATGGATCTAATCATGGTAATTTCATATTAAGACAATTAATTTTTAGATTTGCAAATAAGTTCCAAATTTTCATATCATAGTAGTCAAAGCCTTGTATCTCATCCATTGAATTCATATCTTGATTTTTCTAAATAGAGATTTAAATTTATCAACCTTGGTATTGATCATAACTTGTACATTTCCCAACATTTTCTAATGAACATAAGATTTTCACCAAACATAATGATCTCTATTTGATACATGTCAAAAAATAAATAAAAGTTGGTAAATTTTCTTTAAAATTGACTACGCTCTATATTAATGTCTTTGTTTTAACAAACAAATAATAATTTAGATATATAAACAAAAAAAGGTCATGCTAGATGAGAAAATATAACTCTAAATTATAGTTCAATCTAAATTAAAAATTAATAATAATAATACATACAACCAAAAATATAGAAAATAGGTATGCATTAGATATTATTGTCATTGATCTATATTAAAAAAAGTATAAATTGATCTTATTTATAAAGAAGCTATATTGGATCAGAAAATATTACTAATATTATAAATTAAAAGAATCAAGTTATTAGCAAATGTTTAAAAAATGAGATAAATTATTATTAAATTTTAAAAAATCTTTGCTTACAATCCAAAAATGAAATTTTGAAAATTTTTGGTTCACGTCATCTTTAAATTTTTCACATTTTGCTTGCTATAAGTTACATAAAGAGGATTAAATGTTAAAAATGCTGATTTGATTGTCTCACTAAGGCCAAAAAGTGGAGCATGCCTTTATGCTTCCATCCATAGAATGAATGACACTACATAAATAAAAGTCCAATTAAATAATTCTAATCAATAAGAACACAATTAACCTAGATTAACTTAACCCTAGGTATTGATAATTGCAAAGAGCATGAAAATTAAATGCAATGGACGAGGGAACCTAACTCTCAAATTGATGATGTGGAAACATTTTTCATAGAAATCAATGGCCCCAATTTGATGAATAATCCCCTATGAATCTTAGTGGTGTTGGGTTAATCTCATGTAATGTGAACTTATCAATATATGGAACTAATATGTCATGCATAATTGATTTGACAAATAATGTGCTTGTAAACTTATTCATCTTTTTGTCTTCTCAATAGTAGAGTTTGTCAAGGTGGTATTTTGGGATACCACTGTGGAAATTATTGACTTGGTGGGTAAGCATGTTATCCTAGGTCAACCCCCTTGGCAAGTTGGAACAATGACAAGAAGTGATATTGAAGACATCATTCACTCGTAGATGGCCTATATGTGGCCTATATGTAGATGGTGTGGATTAGATTGTTTGTTCCTTTAGAAATAAAAATAAAATGCTCTAATGATTTTCTCCTTGATGTTGCATTTAAGTTGAGTGCAAATTGAATACTTAAATACAATGACATAACATGTCATTGAAATATGGGTCAAGTTGGCTCATAACAATTAAACTTAGTGAATTCCAAGCCATCTAGAAATGAATCTTAGAATAAAATGATAATTGTGAACATATAAAAATACATCTGAATATATACAATAATAATAAATAAATGAGGAACATATTAAAAATATATATAAATAAAATAAAATAGATACAATAATAATAAATAAATGAGGAACATATTAAAAATATATATAAATAAAATAAAATAGATATAATTAGAAATCAATTCATGAACCAAAAGATATCCCCATCACAATTAAAGACATTCCCATCAAAATATAAATAAAACTAAAGACATTCCTATCAAATAAAACATAAAAATAAATAAAGATAACATAAATATCTTAATTTGGTCATTACAACAATGGTCATTACAACAACAACAAAAAAAAATCTATATTTTATTTATATAGGGGAAGAGCACCAATAGATAACATAGTTCCAATAACCGTCACCTTATTGTCATGTTGACCCCCCAATAGTCGTCATAGTGAAAACACCATTAATAAATTTGTTTTGTACCAATAGCCGATCATTTTTTGTAATTTTTTGTTCATAATTGGCCCATTTGTGCACCACTATTGGAACATTTGTCAACAAGTACTAGCGATTTTGAGTTGACGGTTACTGGAACATCTTTAGTTAGGTATCAGGCGACACTTTGAAATGTGTACTTTTTGACCTTTGTGCGCAAAACTAATTCCACAACATGCATCATTACTACCCAGAAGCCAGATCAATAGCTATAAGTAGTTAAGTCGCATACAAAGATAACTAAAAAAAAAAATCAAAATCCGATGTACCATTTAGGATCTGTGGGTGTGTGAAGTTAGCTATGGCGACTACTGATACTCTTCCCCTATATATATAAAAGACAAGATCACTTCCGATATATATATATATATATATATATATGAATATGACAAGATCACTGCCGAAAAGTAAATAAAAATAACAAGAAAGCAAGAACAACACTTAAAAAACACACCTACATTATTATTGGTTTCAAATACTTAAAAAAAAGGGGGGGTCTCATGGACAAAGGAATGGCAAATGCTATATCCTACTGGATCCTTTCCCCTATTTAATATCCATAACTCCCAACCCTCACACCCATAAGAGAACAACTAGCTAGGATTGTATCAAGCCAAATACCTCTCTATCAGCAGGGAACACACGATGCAAGGGTTGTCTACAAAACCACCGTATACAGATGGGATGTCGGTGTGGCTGATTGGTTGTTGAGGAAAAAGTTGGAAATTCATATGTGGGACCTAAGATCTAGACCTACCAATAATGGAAAATTGTGTGCTCATGATTTTGCCAACCTTTCTTAAAACCCTATTTTTTGTATTGCAATCTCAAGCGTAAAGCCTGAAAAACTACAAATTCATCCCCCAACCATTCAAAAACAGATCGCATATTTAGAAGGAAAGGTGTCTCATTTGTGATCCTTCTCAAATAAAACAAGAGGCCATTAAATTTATTCCATGGGCACATGTGGGTAGAGATAAAATGAGATGTGATCTCCTCAAAGTTGCAGAGATAGCAAATAGTTATTGGCATTATTTGGCAATAGTAGGGAAAAAGTATCAAATTGAACAATAGGTAATAGACATTCATTTAAAAAAGGGAAACAATAGCAAATATGTATTTGTCATTATTTTACTGTATTTTAGCAGTACTGAAAAGGCCAACGCAAAGATTGCATGTGCTTATCCTGACTCACTCACAGTGCAAATCCTTCATATTAATATTTTCATATTTCCCTAATGACCATCTCTCATTATAAAAGGACCTAGAAAGGCCTGATGAATTATTCAGCATCTCATCATCTCAGTTGCTGTACAATACTGTCATGATCTTGAAAGGTTGATGAGTTTTCTTGCCATCTGCTACCCTTGCTATATTTGAATTTTCTTTTATTGGTTGTGTGTCTTCTTCCAATTCTTTTTGTTGTGATGAATTTCTATCATGAATCTATGCAGCTGTCATCAGTGATATAGTACCATGTTTGATCTCATTTATATTACATTAACTTGTTGGGTTCTGAACATACCAAGTGTTTGTCTGTGATATTAACATCTGTGAGTAGTTTCACTTAGTGTTGCTCCCTGGTTCAGCAACAAAGAGGTTCCATATACCATGCCATTCTGAGAGAAAAACAAAATGGCACAGCGTTCAAGATGGCTATGGATAGAGAGTGTTGGGTAGTCAGTTCAGAATCAGATAGCTTTGAGCAGATTTCATTTGTATTTTACATTCTTTATCCTCAAAATGAATTTAGTTTTCCTAGTCTTATAGCCATTAGTTTCTGGGTTACTTCTTTCTTCCTAGGTGCAATGAGAATCTGATTCAAGATAACTCATTTTTTTCTATTCCTTTACTAATTAAGAAGCTCTTAATGCCTTAGCTATGGCTGTCCATTGTACTACAGAATGGCCAGAATGTTCTAGGTATTGATGTGTAGATATCCTTTCAGATAGTATCTGAGATGGGGTTGTTTTCCTAATGTGACAGGGAGAGAAAACAAGACTGAAAAGAACTGAATAAATCAATAAAGTGAGGAAGACGTACATCTAGGTACCCTTCTAAGCATACCTTCCTTCTAAGCAAGTAAGCTTTTGTTCTTTAACTGTTCTACAATACTATATGGTTCCGATCAAGTAGGACTATAAGTTGGCATATTAAAGTGTGAGAAAGTGAATCTAGAGAATATTTTTTTATGGTGGTGTTTTACCAGGATCTTTTATGCTTAGAAATATTACAGACATGGGAATATCCCAACTTTGATATTATATTGGTTTTATGTATTTTTGAAAGTCATTCAAGTCTCCATGATTCTTAGTGAAACAAAACTTGTGTACTGGTTAATTTTGACTCATTCTAATATTATGGTTATATACTTCTAACTGTATAGGGAGTGGGAGCTGTTCTGTAGTAAAGATGCTGCCCAAAATATTGCTGGTTTTCTTAGCAGTGGTAGCCCCTGCTGTCATGGCTGGCACACCTAGGAAGCCTATAGATGTGCCATTCCAAAAGAACTATGTTCCCTCATGGGCTGCTGATCATATAAAGTACATTAATGGTGGGAAGCAGGTCACACTTTCTCTGGACAAATCAACAGGTAGCGTCTTTAGATGCTGCCATTAGCTTTTTAACTAGCTTGTTGCTGGTCATTGTAGACTTCTTTTTTGGGCCAAGGAAAGTATTGCTCATCACTAATATTAGTCTTTTAACATGAAAGGATCTGAAATGACTTCTATGTTTTAGCTGATATCCAATTTTTTCATATTTTTTGTGTGTGGGTGGTGCAGGTACTGGATTCCAATCTAAGGGCACATACTTGTTTGGGCACTTCAGTATGCATATAAAGATGGTTCCTGGTGACTCTGCAGGCACTGTCGCTGCTTTTTATGTAAGCATTATTTATTCTAAAGCTATATTATCCTGCTTTCAATCTTTTCCTCTTCTTCTGTCTAACATAACATCTGAACTCTGTTCTTGTGAATTGCAGCTGTCATCACAGAACTCAGAGCATGATGAGATAGACTTTGAGTTCTTAGGCAACAGGTCTGGACAGCCATATATTCTTCAAACCAATGTCTATAGTGGAGGAAAAGGAGACAGAGAACAGCGTATTTACCTCTGGTTTGATCCCACCAAAGATTTCCATTCCTACTCTGTTCTCTGGAACATGCATCAGATTGTGTAAGTTTATTTTCTTTGACTGATCAAACACCACCTTTCCCGATTCAAATCAATAGATCTTGTGTTAGACTGTTTGAATATGGAACATATTTATTTTCTCTAAAACATCAACTTTTTGAATTCAGATTCTTAGTAGATGATGTTCCAATTAGAGTTTTCAAGAACAGCAAGGACTTGGGAGTAAGATATCCATTCAGTCAGCCCATGAAGATCTACTCAAGCTTGTGGAATGCAGATGACTGGGCCACAAGAGGAGGACTTGAGAAGACTGACTGGAGCAGAGCACCATTTGTTGCAGCATACAAGGGATTCCACATTGATGGGTGTGAAGCATCTGCTCCTCATTCACTGTGTCCAACACTGGGCAGGAGATGGTGGGATCAGAAAGAATTTGATGATTTGGATGGATTGCAATGGAGAAGGCTGAGATGGGTGAGGAACAAATATACCATCTACAACTATTGTAATGACAGAGTGAGATATCCAAACATGCCTCCTGAGTGTCGTAGAGACAGGGACATCTAGTATGATGAATTGTTTTATGCATATTGATATGAACATACTGCTTGATCCATTATTGTCTACAATAAACATGCTATGATTTTCTATATAGATCGATGTTTATTTATTTATATTGAAAACTCTTCAATGCTATACAAATTCGATTAAAAAATGTTTTCAAAAGTTATGCTATAATTGATGGTATGACAGAGAGCAAAAGTGCATAGTTAACTCCTTTTTTTAAATAATTTTCTAGTTGAGGAGCAATCTATCAATAATCTATGCCACACTCAATAGAGCCCTTATTACCTGCGATCACTTTTCCCCACTCATCTTTTTAACTGTTTTCTATATTGAAAACCAACATGTTTCATCTTTGTCTTAAAAAATCAAAAATTATTTTTTTATTGCTTGTGAAGACTTGAAGTAAATTATATCTGAAAAATCCTAATTTTACAGTCTTGTATTCTCATTGCTTCGTTTTTGGGCATTTGTAGATGAGATATGCGTATTGTACACTTCCTAAGACTCCTTTCACTACCTTTAAATGTTTTTGTATTTCCAAAGTCTCATAAAAATGTTGGAGAAGAGATTCCATGAAATTAAGGGTTGTTCGGGATCACAATTTTCACTAGAACTAGCTATATATGGTAGGAGCTGCACAATCTAGTAGGTTGTCATGCATTGGTGAGAACGTTATCTTGTAATTAGTGTGTTTTCAAGTTTGTTTGTTTTTTTAAAATTAATTTATAAAATAACATTAGGATAATATAATTTGTATTTATTTAATATATATTGAAAATGATTAATTAATAAAAAGTGGTATTTTTAATAATAAAACGTAATAAATAGAAATTGTGAAGATGAAAGTGAATAATATTTTTATTTCTTATTTTATATTTATTTTAATATTCTTATTTATGAATATGATTTGTGTTGTTTTTTACTATTTCGAGTTCTAATCTATTTGTAATTTCTAACCCCAAATCTAACCAAAGGCTCCATCACACATGACCACTAGTCGAGTTTGCTCTCATCTTTGATGCTTGCACATCACATTGTTATCCTCCAACTTAAAAATCTATTTTTCTTACCCAAACACTTTCCTTTTCTATCTTATGAGCCCTTATTCGATTCAATTGTGTGAAACATACTAAAACTGATGTGGGAGCATCTCAAACCGATGAGTAATCTTATGTCACAAAAATATATATTTGTTACATTTGTAATTGTTTTTAGTGTGTTCTTGACATTTTATGTTGTTACAATTGCATATTCCTTGTCATGCTTTCAAACTAAATGAATATAAACCTATCAACAAAAAATTCAAGTATATTTGCTAAACATATTCATGACAATTTGAATCATATATCTTGTAATCATCATAAACATTCATATTGCTACTAATACAAGATGCCCTAATTTTCTAAAGTTAATCAAGGATCCCCTTCTTAGATATTTTTTTCTAAGTCTGTAGAAACTAGTAAGTTTCTTGCAACATTGATTATCAATTGATTGTTAATTATTATTTAAGTTCTCAATATATTCCTTATTATAAAAGGTTTTCTTGAGCTTTATTTATTGTTAGTTAGGTTTTATGATTCATTTTATTTTGATATTATTTTTAATTCTAAGGTTGTAAGTAATTGAATTTTGTTATAATTTCACATCTATCACATGATACAACTCTAAGATATTTAAGACTAACTAAAGTGAAAAGTCTAAAAAACATAAAATTATAATTAAATCAAAAGAATATATCACTTTTTTTTGGGGGGGGGGCTCTAAAATTCTTGCTTTAGATTAAAGAAAACCTCACAAAGAATGAATCTTAGGAGCCCAAAGAGATCAAAGTTTCGTAGGAACCATTAAGGATTTTTTAATACTTTGGTGAAGGGGACTTTACATTTGGAATTTAATTTTACTATCATCGTGAAGGACTTATAGGTACCAATTAAAGTAGGATTAAATTAACTCGTACCTAGATTTGAAAATTTAGAACATCTTGGAATACATCTAATCCAAATAATTTATTAAGTTCAATTCATAGTGACTTCAAGTTTGAATAAAAGGAAAGTTTGAAGTTATTGAAAGCCGCAATAGACCCCAAATGCCCAATAGAAAAGTATCAACTATAAGTTTGGTTTTGCTAGATATGCCAAAGTTTGAAATACAAATCCAAGAAACTATGTGGGAAGTATAAACATGTATTCTTCTCAAAACCTTGTTTCTCCTAACATATCAAATTACATTCAAATCAATAAGTGAAATTTGGAAGTGCGATACTAAGAGGTGTATGTCGTGGATTTGAAATAATTAAGGCAATAAGCATTTTAATTCATGAAAAACTTAGAAGGTTTAAATATTTTTTATTAGTAAAGCAACGTTAACTAGGGCGTTGACCCTTAACATAGTCAAGACTATAACCGTACAAACAACACCAAAAATCATGATGTTGGCAACAAAAACAACAACCCGAAGGTAGTGAGGAACAAAACACAATCAGACAAGTCAAAGAAAACCCTATCAAACCGGAAAACACCCAAAACCCCAATCAAGGAATGGGAGAGACACTCAAATTCAAACAAAGGGGGGTTTGGAGGAGGGGAGAAGACTTCCCCTTCCGCCTGCGAGGAACCACAGTCCAGGCAATGTTATCATTAGGACCATCAAAAGAGAGATCAATCGGGAGAGAACCCACAAGGTTACAATAAGAAGTGTCAACATATTGCTGCAACAGAACAACAGGGGGTTGTTGCAGAGCAACAACAGACTGTGGTGAAACAACAACAGAAGCAGGTCTAGCAGGAGTAGATTGTGGCAGCGAAGCTGGAGTGACCGGAGTAGAAACCATAGGGGCGGAAGATGAGTCCAGCGGAGGAGCCTCGATAGTAGCATCAACAGTAGTAAGGGGAACCTCATCCTCCTAAGAGGAGTCATCTGAATTAGGATCAACAGCATGGACAGTCAAGTGATCAGTAGTAGCGTCCTTCCACCAAGTAGCAGCACCTTTGTGGTGTGTAATGGTATGATGAAAGAATAAGGATCCGGTCAACTACTGAGAGGGGGGGGGTGAATCAGTAGATAGAAAAATTGATATAAACTTTCACCAATGTCTAAAACAACCTCCCAAAGTAAACTTTAAACTGACAAGTTAAACCACTGAACTATAAATACAATATCATTGTCAAAATAAACCAGTTGTTTGTTACAACAGATTAACAGTAAACAACTTGAAACTTACAAACATCCAAATACTTTACTGACATAAGTAAAACTCATTTCAGATTGCTACCGGTTATCATGACTTATCAAAGTGGATTAAGTAGTTAAGCAATTCAACCATAGTAAACATAACCACAAAAACATTCACCACTTGACACAATATTTTTGACGTGGAAACCCAAATAGGAAAAACCACGGTGAGATGTGGCTCACAAGTTAACTATTTGAACTCTTATGAACTTTTCCCTGTTAGGAGCCAAGCCTGTTAAAGCTTTACAAAAAGTCCTGTTAAGAATACATATTGTTAGGGACCACCCGATTAAGGGATTGACTATAATGCCCTATTAGAAGCAATACCATGTGAGGAGTAACCTCAGTAGAGGATTTGGAATCCAAGCTAATGGACCACCCGATTAGAGGATTTGAATAACACTAAGCTTGTTAGAGCTTACCCGGTTAGGGGATTTTACTCCTGTAATTGTTAGAAAACAACATGAATTTGTTGATCTATTAGAATAGCACTACACTTGCTTGTTCAAATCCTTTTCATGCTCCTATCTGCCTTTACACAAACTGCAGATACATCATCTGGTTCGACAACCACACACTCAACTAAAAATTTGCCAACTTTGAAACAAAACAACTCATCGATCTTATAAACAAATCAATAGGTCGGTAACACAACAAAAACCTAATCATCTCATAGAGATTACAAACAAGTCGGTTCAAGTATGACCATTGGATTACATAACAATCTCTGCACATCATTCAAGAAAGCCTCGACCGCTCCTTGATCACTGCTTCATCAAACTCAGTAACTCATCACGTGTTTTGCATTACATGCAATATACTTGCTCATTCCCTAGACAAAAACCGTTATCTCAACGTGCCAAAAACACTTTGAAACTCTCTTCATACAATATGCATACATGTCATAATCATTACCGCTCATAATCATATCATAAACCAATATAACAAACGTAATCGGTTAGGGTTTATCAAATCAACACGTAGGGTTTACCGGTTCAACTCTTCAGTACTTAGCAATACCGGTTCACTCCACAAACTTACCTACCGGTTACAGTTCCCTTCACTAGATCTTCCTACCGGTTACAAAACAACACTATAACAATATCATTACTGGTTAATTGACATCAATGACAACATAACATATCATTAATGCAATCTTCATGCAAATGCCAATAATCTCCCCCTTTGGCATTGATGGCAATACAAATATCAATACCATTGATTGTTGTGATTGTGAATAGGAATCCTGGTTTACATTTTACTATGTACTCTCCTTGTCTTCAACTACTAGCTATAGATCTTCTATCTGTCAATCATACAATTCTTCCTCCCATAATCACATAGTTCTTCTCCCCCTTTGACAATAATGTCAGATTGAAAGTAAAACATGCAATATCAAACTTCATTGTTCAGCATCAACAACCTGCAACTTGATGCTCCCCCTGTGGAATAACTCCATTCCTACATCAATCCTGCTGAAAAATTCTGCAAGTAGCTCCGGGACTGATGTACTCTACATCATGCTTAATTCACCTCATGAAGGGGTACAACCCCTAGCTGACTTCTAAGATACTCAAAAGTAGTCTTAGGCAGAGGTTTAGTAAAGATATCTGCAAGCTTCTCCTTGGTAGAAACATGCTCCAGGATCACATCTTTACTCTGCACTTTTTCCCTCAAGAAATGATACTTCAATTCAATATGCTTGGTTCGTGCGTGCAAAATAGGGTTCTTGGAAATATTTATGTCACTGGTATTGTCAAATAAGATCTTTACAGGTTCTGTAAACTTCATCTTGAAACCTTCCAGAATGTGCCTCATCCAGATATCCTGGGTACAATTCATATAAGTTGCAACATACTCAGCTTCAGCTGTAGACTGTGATATACAACTCTGCTTCTAACTACTCCATGAAACAAGTCTTCCTCCAAGAAAGAATGCTCCACTGGTTGTGTTTTTCCTATCATCAACATTACCTGCCCATTCTGCATTTGTGTACACCTTCAAATCAAAGTTACCTTCATATGGATACCATAAACCATAGTCAATAGTGCCTTTCAAATATCTGAATATCCTCTTGGTTGCTATCAAATGTGTTTCCTTTGGATTCTTCTGAAATCTAGCAACTAGACCAACTGCATGAGCTATATCTGGTCTATTGTGAACAACATAGTTCAATTTCCCAATCATTGACCTGTACTCCTTCTCATCAACAGGTGTGGCTTCATCTTCCTTAGACAATTTACAACCTGTAACCATTGGCGTCCCAACTGGTTTACAATCACTCATACCAAATATCTTTAATACCTCTTTCACATACTTAGACTGTGTGATGAAAATACCACTCTTCATTTGTTGTATTTGCAAGCCTATGAAATCTTTTATCTCTCCCACTAGAGACATTTCAAACTCACTTTTCATTTCATTTGCAAAGTCATTGCTCATGTCATCATTGCCTCCAAATATGATATCATCTACAAATACTTCACTAACCATTATCTTATCTCATTTAGATTTGAGATATATGTTGCTATCTTCACTGGTTCTCTGAAAACCTATCTTCATCAGGTGTGAATGAAGCCTTTCATACCATGCTCTCAGTGCTTGCTTTAATCCATATAATGCCTTGTGCAATTTACATACCATGTCTTTTTCTTCAGTCAAAGCATAACCATCTGGCTGCTCAATGTATACTTTTTCTTCCAGCATTCCATTCAAAAATGTTGACTTCACATCCATCTAATATACTATGAATCCCTTATGTGTTGCAAATGCAAGTAAAGTTCTAATACCTTCCAGGCTGGCAACTGGTACAAACGTCTCACCATAATCTTCTCCTTCTTCCTGTGCATAACCTTTGCAAACCAATCTAGCTTTGTTGCGAACTACAACACCATGTTCATTTAGCTTGTTCTTGAATACCCACTTAGTACCTATCACATTCTTATTCACCAATCTAGGTACTAGGGTCCATGTATTGTTCTTCTCAATTTGTTCAAGCTCCTCCTCCATAGATTTAACCCAATGATCATCTCCAAATGACACCTTAGCAGTTCTAAGCTCAATAGTGGAGATCATGCAAGAATTCTCTCTAACTCTTCTTCTGGTTAACACTCCAGCATCCTTATCTCCAATAATCTGGTCAAGAGTGTGATTGAGTCTCACATGCCTCGGAATAACATGATCATTATCTTTAGGTTCTTCGTCTTCATTATCATCATCTTCTTCTGAATCTGCCTATTCCGGTTGAACTGGTACAACAACATTCTCTTTCCCAGTTTTAGGTTTCACAAGTTCTGGTTCCAAAAACAAAATGCAAGGATCTTCATCCTTTTTCCCCACACTGGTTTCCCCTGAGACTTCAAGATACTCATTCACTCGAACATCAGCACTCTCAATGATTTTTTGTGTCTAGTTGTTGTAACATTTGTAGGCCTTACTCTTGGTGGAATAACCAAGAAATATACCTTCATCACTTTTAGCCTCAAACTTATTAACATAGTCACCTCTCTTAATAAAACATTTGCTACCAAATATCTTGAAATAACTAACATTAGGTGATCTACCATACCAGTATTCATAAGGAGTCTTATCCTTACCTCTTTTTACCAAAATCTGGTTCATAGTGTAGACAGTTGTGCTGACAGCTTCTCTCCAGAAAGTGTTTTGTTACACCTCCTTGTATCAACATTGTCCTAGCAGCTTCAACAACTGATTGGTTGTTCCTCTCTACGATACCATTCTGTTGTGGTGTCCTTGGTGTAGAAAGTTGTCATTTGATACCATTTTCTTCACAATATCTATTGAATTCCGTAGAAGTAAATTCACTGCCTTGATCAGACCTCAGACACTTTATCTTCTTACCACTCTCCTTTTTAGTTAAGGCCCCGAATGCCTTGAACTTACTAAATGCTTATGTTTTATCCTTCAAGAATGTGACCCACATCATTCCTGAGCAATCAGCAATGGAGATCATAAAATATCGTCACCTTGAATACTTTTAGTCCTTATTGGTCTACAGAGGTATGTATGAACCAAATCTAACAGATGTTCCGCTAAAAAGGATTTGCTCTTAAAAGTTGAGGATGTCATCTTTCCCAACTGACATTCCTTACATAGAGAATTAACCGGTTTGTCCAACTGAGGCAAAACCTCTCACTGTCTTGGACTTACTCACTCTAACAATATTATCAAAATTTATATGACAAAATCTCCTATGCCAAAGCCAACTATCATCTACTTTAGCAATTAAACAGTTGCTGACTCTAGGATTCAGGTGAAATAGGTTACCTTTAGTCTGCTTGCCAGTTGCAATCAGTTCACCTTTGCTCCCATAGATTTTTTACATACCATTCTTAAACTCCAATAAGTATCCTTTGTCATTGAGTTGAGCAACACTCAAAAGATTGTGCTTTAAACCTTCAACCCAATAGACATCATCTACACTACTCTTTACATTAAGAGAAATAGTTTCTTTACCTTTAACCATGCAGGGTGAGTCATTACCAAATCTTACAACTCCACCATCAAATTCCTTCAAAGAAAGAAATTTGCTCCTGTCACTAATCATATGATGTGAACAACCACTATCAATGATCCAATCATCAAAATTATCCATGCAAGAAACTAAAGACTTCTGATCAGATGTCTCCTCTTTAATGTCTACAAACACAATGCCTTCATTAGCATCACCCTCAGATTCCTCATCGGTGATACCACCATCAACTGCAATAAGACAATCTATTTTGCCTTTTCCCTTGTACTTTTTGAACTTCTCTCGCTTGTGCTCATTATCACCATTAGGACAGTTAGATGCAATGTGTCCAATCTTATTGCATGCAAAACATTTCAAAGGTAATTTACCTCTGTATTTATCGGTACCTCTGGGCAACCGCTTGGCCAACAATGCTTCAAGCTCAACCAAACTATCTTCGTTGTCAACTTCTTTGTTGGATCTAGATTCATAATTGTGACTGACATCTCTAATTTTCCTCATACAAGAGTTAGAAACTGAAGCTCTAAATGCAGATTCAGATTTCTGAACACTACCGTCATAACCATTTAATTCAAAAGCACTAAGCTTACCAATGATGGAGTCAAGGGTTACCTTAGTTTTGTCAATTGATTTTAGCTCCTGAATGGCTGCAACTCAGATAGCGTAGACCGGTAGCAAGGTTCTCAACACCTTACTAACCACTGTGGCATCTTCCACTTTACCACCAGCACTCTTGATCTCACCAACTATCTCTTTTATCCTTTGACCATACTGTTGGATATTCTCACCTTCAACCATCCGCATGTCATCAAACTTTCTTCTTAGACTCTCTTCTTTGGAAATCTTCACATGTTCATCACCGCTATAAATCTCTTCAAGTTTCTTCCATACCTCATATGCAGACTCCAGACCATGGACATCAACATACTCTGCATCAGACAAAGAACTGATAATAGCCTCCAGTGCTTGATTGTTTTCTTGTTGCTCTTTCTTTTGATCATCAGTCATAATCCCACTAGGTGCAACATATTGAGTACCAACATGTTCCCAGTATTGATTTCTTAAACTCTTGATATAAATTTTCATTCTATCACTTCATATTCTATAGTTCTCTCTATTAAACTTCAAACCTTCCTTCTTCATCACGTTCTACAAGATCTTTACCTCAAGATATTAGGCTTAGACCTTAGAGGACTTGAGAAGCTTTGATACCAATTGATGGTATGATGAAAGAATAAGGATCCAGTCAACTACTGAGAGGGGGGTGAATCAGTAGATAGAAAAACGGATATAAACTTTCACCAATCTCAAAAACAACCTCCCAAAGTAAACTTTAAACTGAAAAGTTAAACCACTGAACTATAAATGCAATATCATTGTCAGAATAAACTGGTTGTTTGTTACAATAGATTAAAAGTAAACAACTTGAAACTTACAAACATCCAAATACTTTACTGACATAAGTAAAACTCATTTCAGATTGTTGCCAGTTATCATGACTCATCAAAGTGGATTAGGTAGTAAGCAATTCAACTATAGTAAACATAACCACAAAAACATTCACCACTTGACACAATATTTTTGACTTGGAAACCCAAATGGGAAAAACCACGATGAGATGAGACCCACAAGTTAACTATTTGAACTCTTCTGAAGTTTGCCCTGTTAGGAGTTAAGCCTGTTAAAGCTTTACAAAAAGTCCTGTTAAGAACATATCCTGTTAGGGACCACTTGATTAAGGGATTGACTATAATGCCCTATTAGAAGCAATACCATGTGAGGAGTAACCTCGGTAGAGGATTTGAAATCCAAGCTAATGGACCACCTGGTTAGAGGATTTGAATAACACTAAGCTTGTTAGAGCTTACCCGGTTAGGGGATTTTACTGTTGTAATTGTTAGAAAATAACAAGAGTTTGTGATATGTTAGAATAGCACTACACTTGCTTGTTCAAATCTTTTTCATGTTCCCATATGCCTTTACACAAGCTGCAGATACATCATCTGGTTCGGAAACCACACACTCAACTAAAACTTTGTCAACTCTGAAATAAAACAACTCATCGACCTTATAAACAAATCAATAGGTCGGTAACACAAAAAAAACCTAATTCTCTCATAGAGATTACAAACAAGTCGGTTCAAGTATGATAGTTGGATTACATAATAATCTTTGCACATCATTCAAGAGAGCCTTGACCGCTCCTTGATCCCCACTTCATCGAACTCAGTAACTCATCACATGTTTTGCATTACATGCAATACACTTGCTCATTCCCTAGACAAAAACCGTTATCTCAACGCGCCAAAAGCACTTTGAAACTCTCTTCATACAATATGCATATGTGTCATAATCATTACCGCTCATAATCAAATCATAAACCAATATAACCAACTTAATCGGTTAGGGTTTATCAAATCAACAGGTAGGGTTTACCAGTTCAACTCTCCAATACTTAGCAATATCGGTTCATTACACAAACTCACCTACCGGATACAGTTCCCTTCACTAGCTCTTCCTACCGGTTACAAAACAACACTATAACAACATCATTATCGATTAATTCATATCAATGACAACATAACATATTATTAATGCAATCTTCATGCAAATGTCAACAACGTGAAACAGAGCAGTCCGAAGCAAGATGACCCATAGAGAAGGATTTCCCACAGCGAAAGGGGAGGCCCTCAAAATCCAACAGTTGTGACCAAGGCCTATCCCCCACCATAAGAACCACATCACCCAGGAGAGGGAAGAGATGTCAATGTCCACGAGGATGCGGGCAAAGGTAGTGTGGTCCATTGAAGATGTAGCATCATCGACCTTCAAGAATCGACCAATAGAGTTACCAATAGCCTCATAGCAGTAGTGCTCCCAAAAATGAAGAGGGAGATTTGGGAGGCGGACCCAAACTGGACGCACATTAAGTGGTTCAGTGAGAGGGCTAAAAGAGCTTGTCCAAGGCTTAACAGAGAGGGAGTGCACTCCCCAAGCCCATAATTTTCCCAAAACCAAATCCCGATTAGCCAAAGAAGTGAAAGAAGCAACGAAAAAGCCCTTAGCACAAGGAAAAAGCTCAATATTGTGAGCCACCAAGGGCCTCCAAGAGTCAGTCACCCAACGATGGAGGTCCAGTAGCGAAGGCCAAAGCCCAGAGAATCTGCATACTAGAGAACAATGTTGGTAGAATCCAATGTTGTCCAACACATCCTGTCCACAAACCATCACAGGGGAGGATTTGGCACAAGGAAGAGGATGAAGCCCCTTGGAGGGTTGGGCAGCAGGTCTAGCCACTCGAGCGAAGCTACGTCTTCCAACAAAAGAAGGTTTGGGCAGAACTTTAGCACCAACAACATCAAGAGTATCCTGCAAAGATGCATCATCAAGAACCAGAGAGTCAACACCAACAACTCCCCTTGAAAGGGCTATAGGAGAATGTGGGCAAGGAATATCCACACCACAGACGGCAACACCCACCACGGGGGGCAAGTCCCCAGTAACAGGAACCATGTGGGGAGAAATACCAGGGGAAGCACCAGCAGCCCAAAACCAAAGGGGAAGAGGCGGGAAAGAAGAATCGTTGAGGGAAAGCACAACAAGGCCAAAACCCACCGCAGGGGGAAAAGACCCCACCACCAGGGGATCAACTCGCTCAGACCCAACAACAGAAAGGAAAGCAGTAGTCACGGGCGCAAAGGAGCAGCCCCCACCACGACCCATAACCACATCAACTCCAATAGTAGCGCCATAGTCCATCGCAGAGGAGTCGTTGCAAGCAGCGCATGAGTTTAAAATCGCCTGGGCGGGAGACATTCTCGGAGCAGCCTGGGCAGGAGAAGGTTTAAATGTTATTAGCTTTGCATTCATGAGTTAAATTTATTATTAAATTTTCTAGATTTTGTGAATTAAAATGTGTATTATTAGATTGTGGAATTGAAAATATTTCATGATTAGTCTTGAAATATTGAAATAAGAACTATTTTGTTTAAATAATTTGTATAAATGAAGAAATAAATAAATAATTGATATTAAAATGGTTTATTAACCTATATGTAATCAATGGAGAAGGAGAAATGGTATCTAGACCACCAAAATACATAGATACTCTAACATACACAAGACTCTAGGTTTTAGCTCAACTTACTAATCTTTAAGGATTGTCTATGAGAAAAAAGAGATGTGATGATGGTTGTTAGAAGGGTGAGAGATTCCTATTTGCACAAAGTTTCTACGTAATTTTAAGTTGAATATCCTCAAGCCTATATTGAGGTATGATATTATTCTAGCAAAGTAGTGGTCTTAAGAGCATGATATATTTAATATAGTAGAGAAGTGAGCTAGAGATAGTGCAGAGTACATGTACCAACATTGAGAAATGTTTAAGATTACGTAATTTTTATTTTTTCAAGACAAATCTAATCGAAGAAAATACTTAAATTATAATCAATCTATTTAGAAATATAAGATCTATCCATTTGGATGCTATTCGGGTGCCCCGTTGCATGTGATCTTGTAAAAACTAATGATTCCTAACTATTGAGAACTAACCATTATATCACAAAAAAAATTCTTGTAGGGCATAAGAGGGGTAGATTTTGCATGCCTTAATAGACAAATATGTACAATAATAGATTCTCCTTAACTGTTGATGAACAAAAGATCTAGTCCAAAGGTTCCTATCCATATGGTTTTTCAAGGAATTGCATGCAAACAAATATAATGAAGAAATCACTATTGTGACTATGATCAATTTTATCTAATTATATATCAATTACGGTTCTTCACAACATGTACTTGGGTGATATGTATGGACCAATAAAAGTAAAATTATAGGATATCAAGAACAAATGACCTAATTTGTTTCTATTTTTTCTCCTTCAGCTCCTCTATTAATAGCAGGTGTATTCTTGGCATTTGATCTTACTTTGAGTGATGTGTATGGACCAATAGAAGTACATTCTGATGAAATGATAGGATATCAAGAGAAAATGAACTAATTTGTTTCTATTTTTTCTCCTTCAACTCCTCTATTAATAGCAGGTGTATTCTTGGCACGTGATCTTACTTTGGAATTTTATATTAGATTTTTTATCAATTGAATAATTTAGTGACTATAATATTGTTAAAGATATTAAAAGAAGCAAAAACTATGTGTTAGTCCTTACAAACAACAACTTAGAGAGCGAAAAGATAATCAGATAACCAGTAGTAGTGCATTAACAACACATTAATTGCAACTACAAAGAACAAAAACAAAGACTAGACTTAATGACACTTCCACAGCAAGATAGGCGTAAAGAAAAACCTGTCAAGCCAAAGACCCAAACCCCAGCTCAAGGAGGGGGAGACACACCAGGCCTTAACATAGAGGGGTTTGGGGGAGGGGGGAGACTTCCCCTTACATCTGTGACAAACAACAGTCCAAGAAATGTTGTCACAAGGATCCACAACAAAAGGAGAGTGTGGGGAGGTCTCCACAATGGATCCATCCACTATGGATGCAGGTTGTAGCGAAATAGAAGAAGGTTTCGGTGACAAAACAACATCAGAAGGAGGTTCCACAGGAGTAGAATGAGGCTACATAATAGGAGAATCAAGAATGGGGGCCTCAATAGTGGAGGCCAAAATAGTAGAAGTGAGAGAATCAGAAGGAGTAACTGCAACTGTGAGGGGCACGTCATCTTCCTAGGAGGAGAAATCATCCACGGGTGAGGAATATTGTTGTTCATGAAGGAAATGAGAAGTTTAAATTTTATCTTCTTTGTGTCTCATGGGTGAACAAGGTAAATTTTATAGTATTCCAAAAGCTAGTGAATTGACTAAAGCATTTGAGTTTGATCGATAGGTACTATGAGTTTAAAAGAAGAAAAAAAGAATAATTAGCTTCCTTGAGAGGATCAATAATTTGAGATATAGATGTGATGCAATTTGTCATAGTGATAAATATCATTTTTATGAGATAAATAATGAGAATACCATGAGAACATTCAATGAAAATGATGCATTTTAAGAGGAAGATAAACCAAGCCTAACTTCTCTTATTGATAGGATGAAACTCTTAGATAATATTGACTCCAATTTACTCTTAGATAATTATACATAAGGAATAAATAACCTATAAGGGAATACTAGTATTATATTTTGATGAAAGATCTCAAATAGTAAGCATGTACACAAAGAAATCCTAAAGGTTTTTTAGTACATGTTTGAGGGAGAAATCGGAGAAGCTTCAAGATGTCTACCTCCAAAGACCACTATGGAGGAAGTATCAACAACAATCCCTATGACTTCATCATTGTCAATTTCTTCATTGAATGTTCTTGTAGTCACATAAATCTGTCCACTTAATTAAATGAATACTTAGTATTTATTTGATTATTTAACCATCAATTAATAATTAATTAAATTAATATTTAATTAATTCATCTTAACCCTATTCTCCTATTAATTAAATAAATTATTCAATTTATTTGATTTAATTCACTTAACCAAATTCAGACCATTAATTAAATAAATAAATCATATTTATTTAATTAAATCTTCTCTCACATTTAAATAAATTAATATTTATTTAAAACCCCCAAAATCCCACCTCTCACATTTAAATAAATAAATCATTTATTTAAAATCACCTTTATCCTCCACCCACTTGCATTTTCCTACAAATACAAGTTGCACAATTATTTTAAATAAATAATTTATTTAAATCACCTTTATCCTCCACCCACTTGTATTTTCCTACAAAAGCAAGTTGCACAACTATTTTAAATAAATTATTTATTTAAAATCCTATTTATCCTCACCCACTTGAAACCTTTAATGGTTTCCCTTAAAGTAGTCAAACTTGATGGCTTTAAAGTCTTCAAACTTGATGGCTTCCTTCTATAGTCTTCTTAAGACTTTAATGGTTTTCCTTAAAGTCTTCAAGCCTTTAATGGTTTCCCTCAAAGTCTTCAAGCATTTTAATGCTTTATCTTCATTTTTCTCATTTAAATAAATTAATATTTATTTGAATATTTATCCAAATGCAAATTACACCATTTAATTGAAATAAATGATTTTATTTTAATTGAAAATACCAAAATTTCTCCCACTTGCATTTTCCTACAAAATCCACTTGCATGCCTAAACCCCTTCTAGAATTTTCTAATCACTTCTAAATAACCTAACCCCTTCTCTAAACTTTGTCACATTCCTAAGCAAAAGGGAAGTCACTTCTCAAACCCTCAAAGTCTTTGAGAACCATTAAAGGCTTCAAGTCTTCAACCACTAAATGGCTCAAAGTCTTTGATAACCTTTAAAGGCTTTCAACCTTCAACCACTTAATCCCCAAAGTCTCCAATAACCATTAATGGTTAATTCAAACCTTCCCACATGGTTAAAACATTTGTTTTGACTCAACCTCTACCCAACCCAAAGGTCTCATCAGGCCATTAATGCTTTGACCATGATTATCTCTTAAACATTTGCACAAAGGTTTATCCTTGGATTAACTCTTAATCCAGTGGGTAATCTTAATTTGGACTTGACCCTTAGCCTCTAGATAACCATGAGGTCTTCTCAGGCCTTTAATGCCTCCAACCTCTTCTCTCAACCCAATCCTATGTTGACACTTGTCACCATTTTATTGGTGCCAATTGTGCACATGGATCCCCAACTTTCAAACTTGGCCCTTGATTAAACCATTCAATCTTAACCCTTCATTTCCCCATTTCTTCTATAAATAGAACCCTTCTCCTCAAGCAAAAAAGAGAAGCATTTTAGAGTATTGTTGTTATACTGGCATTAGCATAGAGCTTTTTCATAGCATCACTATCTACTCTTGCATAGTATTTGCTTATCATATTCAACCATCTTGAATCTCCATATGGCATCCATGGCTAGTGCTAAAAGCTGAGAGCTACACTCATTTGGGACTTGGAGAGGAGAGAAACAAGGGAGAAGCATCAAAAGGCATCATGGAAGCATCTTAGGGAGGCTCTTCTCCTTTCTTTTATTTTGTTAAACTTCTTTCATGCTTTTTGAAATCTCTCTTGATATGTTTGGAATGGTTTTTAGTTCTTTGTTTTGTTTTTATGGTTGAAACTAACTTATTAACATTGAACTTTGTTGTTGCCTTGTCCCCATTTCCATGACATCATTTGGTGAACCCGACGTGAATCCAAACACCAAAAAGATCATTTTTTTTTTTAACCAATAACATGTTTGAATGTTGAAAATGTCACACAGGTTGCGATTTTGACACTGTTTTGGTGCGTTTGGCATTATTTTGGCGCTATTCCCCCTGTTTCAGTGCTTTTCCCTTCTCTGTCTTTCCCTTTCTTTTAATACGTTTGTGTTAAATAGTGCCTCTGTTCAAACGCAGACTAGCGCTATTGTAACAAAACGTTGTACAAATCACCTTGTAACCAAAAAAAAAAAAAAAAAATTTAGGCTTGTAGAAGCCCACCAAATAGGCGGATTTTACTAACTATTTTTCTCTTTTGTGCAGATTTAAATTAGATTAAAAAGTAGATTTATATTTCTTACTAACTTGTTTTTGAAGTTGGTTTTAAAAATGAATTCACTTTTTATTTTGGTTTAAAATTAACTTCACATTTCAAATTTGGGCTTTTAAAAAAAGAATCACACATTTGTTTGGGGCTCTTAAAAAGAATTTCATTGTTCCAAGGTAAAAAGAACCACAAACTTATACAAAAACAACTTTATTTTTTTTGCAAGTTAGGAAACAAAGTTCGTTTTGGTGCTTAAAATCAACAAGGCAAATTTTATTTCTTGCATCAAGATAAAACTCACAATCCACACTTCCATTTTTGGTGCAAATAAAATTCACAATCAACTTGTCTCATTTTCAAAGCAATTTTACTTCATGCAAACGTGTTTTTCATTAAGTTGACCAGGATTTTCAAATTCTAGTTTACTCAAACAATTGCCTTTGAAAATTAAAAAGAACACCATGATTGTTGGAGCAACATCTCCAAATAGTTAGATCACATTGCAATGATAGATTAAAAAGAACAGGTGTTTTTCGTGCTTGGCACACTTGTGCAAAGAGTTGGTCGAGTGGTCCTACTTCTAACACACACTATCCTCTCCCTTGGCTTTCGTGGTCCTAGGTGCAAGAGAAAAGTGTTAGTAACACTCACATTTTATCTTTTTAAGAGAGGCCTGCCAAGGGATCGATACTCTTGGGAACGACCTCGAGCGGTAAATCCTTCGAGCCGCTATAGAAATCAGGTGAGAGCGAAAGCTGTAGCCTTGGGTATAGCTGTTCCTACAGTGTAACTGGCCGAAAGGACAAATGGGCCCCACCACCAGTTACAAGGCTCTTAAGTGAGTCACTGCAGAATGAACTTATGTCCAAAGCCATCGAACATGACTAAACACCTTTAAGTAGTAGCCCACCTGTTCTATTGATTGAGGATATTTGAGATATAATTTAGTGCAAGAGCATAGATGGTTTTGCTCCCAAGATACTCACCATACATATTTCCTTGAGTAGAAACATAGCTTTTTGAAAAGTCACTTGTGGCTTGATAAAAGTGGTGACTCCCCCATCATAGGGATCATCTATTTGTTATGCTCGTGCAAGACTTAGTATATCACATCCTTACCTGCCACGGCGGGATTCATAAGGTATGTAGTACCAAAGTCGAAGAAATATCAAGATGTGGGCTAAATTTATCACAACTGGCCATTTGACCATAGGGATAAAGAGTGTTTGAAGTGTGTTCGTTTTACAGACCTAGAGCAAATTGAGCCGACTTCAGGCTTTGGAAATACACCTTAAAATACATCTAAAGGAAGGGTCAAAAACAAGTCCAAGGATTGGGTTGATCTAGACCCATACTCATTTGTGCCTTTGAGGCAACATTCTTGTGTTTGTGTGCTTGCTTTGTTTCCTTGTCAAAGAAAAATCAGAAAATCAATCCCAAAAACACAGTATTCATCCAACATTTCTCAAAAACAAACAAAAATACCAAAAACAAAGTACAAACAACAAAGAGACAAAATTTATGACCATTCTTCACATCTTGCGAAAGAAGAAGTGTCATCAGAATATTACCTTGAAAAGAAGACCATTAAGCTCAAAGGCTTTGATCAAAAGGAGGAAATTCTTCTATCTCAATAGACAAATCTTTGTCTCACATAGAGTCTTTCTACATCGCATGCGTCTCTATCTTCAAGGTAAAACAAACGAGTTTGACTCAAAATCATTGAACCGCAGAGCTTTTATGCAATATAGAGCTCTGAGTTATCACAAAAATCAAGGAGGAAAGATTAATCCCAACTTCTTCCCAAACATCTGTATCACCTACAAAACAGCTCGAGAAATGCCACCAACGCCTGAAACGGAAGAAGTAGAGTTTGTTCCATTTGTAACACAAAGTTTTTATTGAAGTTGAAAACAAAACATCCATCATCTCATTCATACATCATTATTCCATCATCAATTCATCCCAAAACTCTCAAAACATTAAGAGGTTCTTGTCCCAAGTTCTCTTTTAGATATTGCTTGAATCAAACACATCACATCACTTTTTAGATTGTTTCTACATCTAGGATAAGCTCATCCTAAGAGACACATCTACGCAGGTTAAAACTAGTTCATGAGTGAATCCTCTCATTGCTAGGTAGTCTAAATCTGTAACACATCTCAGATTTCTCTACACCTTATCACATCCAAACTTATCAAACAAGCAAGCAATTCAAAGAAGGAATTTCGGTTACATCTATCTCAAAGTGCTAGAGATCCCCATACAACACAAATCACCAATCATCAATCTTTCATCACCAACTCATCATCATCTTCAATCAACTTCAAAACAAACTTGCAAACAAAATGGCTCAAACCCGATCACGATCAAGGCAGCGAGAAATAGAAATTGAGGAAGAAGAGGACAACCTCAATGAATTTCAAGAAGCACTTGGAGGAACTGGGAATGATGAAAACCCAGGTACACCCACTCCTTCAACAATCGAAAGGGTTCAGCATAACCCTCATTTTAACAGATTATTTGATGAAATACTAAGGAGCAACGCAGATGCTCACTTCTTAAGACTTGCTCAAGAAGGAGCCAAACTCCCCTCAGACTTTGATCTTGCCCAATTAAGACAAGCATCAGAAAGACAAAGTCGCCATGAGGAGGAAAGAGGTAGAAATCACATCAGATATAACATCCCTCGAGGTAACCCACCACCTCCTCCTCCAAATGAAATGGAAATGTTGCGGCAACAAGTCGAGAATCTCGCCCAACAACTTCATAGTGGTGTTAGGACCAATCAATTCTCACTTAACGACATCTGTCCCTATCCGTTTGATAGGAATCTTTATATGCCACCCTTTCCACGCGGGTTCGAAACACCAAAATTCGAAAAATATAGAGGAAAGGGAGATCCCCGTGATCATGTCCGAGAATTTCATTCCGCTTGTCTCGAAGTCGCTTATGAGGACACATACCTAATGCGCCTTTTTCCCCAAAGCTTGGGAGGAACAACCACATCATGGTTTTCCCGACTACCAGGTGGCATAAGAACATTTGAGGAACTCATCCAGAAGTTCCTATCTCATTACTCTTATAATATTGAACGCGACATCACCATGGCTGATCTATGTAACACCAAACAAAAACCAGGTGAATTATTCTCAGTATTCCTGCAACGATGGCGCCAAATGTCTAGCAGACGTTCTCTTCAGTTACCTGAACGAGAACTAGTGGAAATTTTCATTTCCAACTTAAACGAAGAAATGGAATTTCACCTGGATGTCAAAGACACAGATTCTTTTAACGATATGATCACCAAAGGTATAAAATGTGAAAGGGCACTCATCAAAAAAGGACTCATCAAAATCTTTAATGAACCCAAAGATGGTCCTCGCCCGCGCTTCAATAGCGATAAACCGAACTTCTGGAACAAGAATAAGAATATCGTTAACGATGGAGTTGTGGATGCTCGGACTGTCCAAAATGCACAACCTGTGGTTCGGTTTGCAGGACAAAATCCTCCACCTCAAAATAACACAAATGTTCTTCCTAATCAAGGTCGCATCACATCTCAGGATGAACCAAGACCTCGTCCACAAAAACAAAAACGCACATACACTCCCTTAGGGGAACCCATTGAAACAGTGATGCGACAACTCATTTCTCAGAATTTGATCACTCTACCTAAGTTATCAAATTATGAGCCTCAGGTCAAACCGGCATGGTGGAGAGATACTAAACATTGTGAATTCCATCAAGGAAGAGGACACAAAACAAGTAATTGTCACCGATTGAAAGATCTCATTCAGGATCTTATTGACCGAGGAGAAATTGAAATTGAAGGGCATGACCCAAAAACAACCAATAATGATCATCAGATGTTCAAGAATCCACTTCCATCACAAGATCAAAGGGGTCCTTCCACTTCCAGACGAGGTCCTGATACCACTGATTATACGCAAGCTGCGTATAACTACACTGTCAATCACCTGTATGATGCCAGTGAACAAATTGCAACTATCACCTTCAAAAATCCCACCTCAAATTGCAATGTTGTTACGCGTCGTGGCAAAGTTACCATCAAGGCAGCTCCACAAGGCACCACCTCCATCCCAAAGCAGTACAATCTTGTGGAACAATTAGACAAAACCCCTGCGCTTATATCCATCTTGGAGCTTTTGCGTCTGTCACCCTCTCATAAAACAATCTTGGATCAAGCACTCCAAGAGGCGTCAGTCCCTGCAAACCTAAACACGGACCAATTTCAAGCCATGATTGGAACTCTAAAGTCATCACCTTGTCTCACTTTTTCTGAAAGTGACAACTCTTCATTCCAACAACCTCATAATGCCTCACTCCACATTGAAGGCTTTGTCAACCAACACAGGATCAAGCGAGTCTTGATAGATAATGGAGCAGGCCTAAACATCTGTACACTACAGTTGGTCACAGCATTGGGATATGCAATAGAATCAGTGGATCCTCGCAAGAAGATCACCATCAAGGCCTATGATGATGTAGAGCGTTCATCCAAAGGAGCTGTGGTACTACCAATCCGAGTGGGCCCTGTGGTAAAGCATATCATTTGTCAGGTTCTGGACCTTCCTCTGCCATATAATCTATTATTAGGGAGACCTTGGATACATGCCATGCAAGCTGTTCCATCTACCTACCATCAATGTATCAAGTTCCCACATAATGGTGCAGAGATCACAATCCTGGGCGATGCAAATCCCTTTGCATTTTGCCATAATATCAGCCATCAACCAGAAATTACTGTTCCTAATAATAGGGAAGCCATTTCCTCCACATCATATGTAAATCCCGCCTCTCTTGCTAGTTCAAACACCCCTATACCCAAGCAAGAAAAGCTTAAGATGAAAATCGCAGAGGAAGGTCCTGGAGAATACAACTTGAGTCAGCTCTTTTGTGTGGGACAAATGCCCACTTCTCCTAGAACACATGGTAAACCACAGCAGTTGCTCCAGCAACCACTAATCACGCCTCCATGTGCCTTAACGCCTTTCATTCTTGGAAAGAGTCAAGAGGAAGAGACACAAGATGAGGACCTGGCGGACTGGATCTATAAAGATCCCATCACCACTGACAAACCGCAAGTTACACTTCCTACGGAACAATATGGCAAAGGCCTCCTCATTATGCAAAGAATGGGATATGATGGTCAGAGTGCTTTGGGATACTGCAAACAAGGACGACACGAACCTCTACTACCAGAATTCAAGCCCAAAGGTAATACAGGCCTTGGCTTTGAAAAAGAGATCCTTCCTAAACTCAGATTCAAAGGAAAACCCAGCAAACCATTTTGCCCACCTACTGCAAAGAGGATACCTTTCATAATCAAAGCACCATCAAGCACTATCCCCACTGCCCCCTCAAGGCTCACAACTCCACCATCACCAATGTCACTCATCCCATCAAACGAACCAGTAATCCTATCAGCAACACCATTTGTAGCAGCAACTATATTGGAACCCGCAGCAGCATCTATGGCACCAGTAGTTCCAGCAGAAGCCACTGAGTCACCATTACCGATACTTCCAGTGACAAATCCATTAAACCCCATCACAATTCCTGCAGCACCGATCACTACAAGGATACATAAACCAATCACACCTGCCGTGTTTAACTCCAAAGACATCCCAGTATGGTATAGCAATCGGATGCTGGAGAGTGATTCAGAGACCGACTCACATGAGTGGGAATTCAATTCAGTGCAACTTAACACTTCAGATGAGGAAGACACATCACCACCTCCACCCCGCAAAGACATCCCTGTTTACGGAGAAGCATAGATAAAGACCACTTGGGTACCTGAGCTGGAAACATCTTCCACAGACCCTACGTCTCATCCTACGCCTGATTCTGACAGGGAGAGTACCATCAACGACCTTCACCACACTGTCTTAACCCTCACTGATACATCTCCCGCACTTAACTTAATCGATGAAGTAATGCCCATTATCCACCCTGAACTCATCGAATGGAACCAACCAAATCCCCCATGTCTTGACCTCTTCCAAAACGATGAGGCTATCATTGACTTTTTGGAATTAAGGGATAATCTACCAAGCGGGGATCACAAAGCTGGATTCGCCATTGAACTTAATAGCGCAGCATACTTCGGGGCGGATGCCAAACCCTTCAGCTGCAAAAATATAACATTAAAACATGGATCTTCCAGTGAAAACCACACTGTGGCACTGTTTGATCCAATAAAAGTAAAAAGAAAGAGCGTATCCAACGGTGAAAACCTCTCTGAGGTGCCTGAGGATGAAGGGTTTGACATTCTCCCTGCTAATGCACAACAGGAACGATCAACGATCCTCATTGAGGAGACCAAAGAATACAATGTGGGGACTCCTGAAAACCCTCATATTATACATCTGGCATCTCTTCTCACTCCAGAGGAACAACCTACATTTATAGAGTTCTTCCAGCAGCGTCAGATCAACTTTGCATGGTCATATGCAGACATGCCTGGGCTTGATCCGGATTTAGTTATGCATCATCTCACAGTAGCAAAAGGAGCCAAACCTGTCAAGCAAAAACTTCGTAAGATGCATCCTCAGATTGCCGTACTAGTCAAAACAGAACTCAAGAAACTCCTGGATGTTGGTTTCATTAGACCAATTGATTATGCAGAATGGATCTCCAACATTGTACCAGTTGGCAAACCAAAAGGGGGCATCCGCATTTGTACAGACTTCAGAGATCTGAATAAGGCATGTCCTAAGGATGACTTCCCTCTACCAAATATCGACATCATAGTAGATTTGACAGCAGGACATGCCATGCTTTCACTCATGGATGGCTTTTCGGGATACAATCAAATAAAGATCGCACCAGAGGACCAACATAAGACAGCCTTCACATGTCCATGGGGCACATACTGCTGGAATGTAATGCCTTTTGGTCTAAAGAATGCAGGAGCGACCTATCAAAGAGCAATGACCACCATCTTCCATGACATGATGCATACTATAATGGAAGATTATGTGGATGATTTACTAGCAAAATCACTTACTAGAGAAGGACATCTTCACATCTTAGATAAAATCTTTGATAGACTGGAACAGTACCATGTTTGACTCAACCCAAAGAAATGTGTCTTCGGAGTGACCTCCGGGAAGCTTCTAGGATACATTGTCTCAAGCAAAGGTATTGAGGTCGATCCAGCAAAGGTTAAGGCAATAATGGACATGCCACCTCCAAAGAATATCAGTCAGCTAAGAACACTACAAGGACGGCTTCAATCTATCCGCAGATTCATTGCACAATTGGCTGATAAGTGTCACCCATTCACACACCTGCTACACAAGAACATCTGCTTTCAGTGGGATGACAGATGCCAGCAAGCATTTCAGGCACTTAAAGACTATCTCATGAATCCACCATTGCTGATGCCACCAGATCCAAGTAGACCGTTGTTACTTTATATCTCAGCGACAAGTACAGCATTGGGTGTACTACTGGCACAACATAATGCAGAAGGAAAAGAGTGTGCTATTTACTACATCTCTCGCACACTGGTGGGCTATGAACTCAATTACACACCTATTGAGCGAGCTTGCCTAGCAGTAATCTTGGCAGCCACTAAACTGAGGCACTATCTATTAACACACAAGGTGCAACTCATTGCAAAGATTGATCCACTCAAGTATTTACTCAGCAAAGCAGCATTGACAGGCCGCTTGGCCAAATGGGTGATGATTCTAAGTGAATTTGACATTGAGTATGTGGACCGTAAAGCTATCAAAGGTCAGGTTATTGCAGATCAGTTGGCCGATGCACCTCTCATAGGTGATCATCCTCTCATTTCCAATTTTCCAGATGAAGAGATATTCATGATTACAGAAGCACAGTCATGGAAATTATACTTTGATGGTTCATACACTAGGCACGGCTCGGGGGCAGGCATTCTGTTTATCACACCTCAAGGTGATAGCATCCCGAAGTCTTACAGGCTCACATTTCCATGCACAAACAACATAGCAGAGTATGAGGCCTTGATCACAGGACTCAGATTAGCCATACAATGGAAATTAAAAGAACTGCAAGTATATGGCGATTCCCAACTAGTCATTCGACAAGCAACAGATGAATATCAGACCAAGGATGATAAACTCATGCCATATAAGCAAATGGTGGACACTCTAAAGACATCATTTACTACTATCACTTTTGAGCAGATACCAAGAGATCAGAATCGAGCCGTTGACGCCATGGCTACCATCGCATCTCTCCTAGATCTTCCACAGAATTCAACACGCTACGAGTTCTTGGTAGAACAGCTTTGGATCCCCGCTTATGATATCCCTGAATCCGAGATGATATGTCACCTTGTCGGTTCTGAATCCCCATGGTACGGTGAGTTCTACACCTATCTTCGCGATCATACCCTTCCTCCCAACCAATCAAATAACCAACGTAAAACCTTCATTCGCCAAACTGCTCGATATACCATTATTGCCGAAACCCTATACCAACGCAGTCTTGATGGTACTCTCCTTCGATGTCTAGAACAAGGTGAGATAACAAAGGCTTTGGAAGAGGTACATGAAGGAATTTGCGGGACTCACTCAAGTGGTCCATCACTAGCCAAGAAGATCATGCGAGCTGGATACTATTGGCCATCTATGGAAAAGGATTCCTACTACTTTGTTAGGAAGTGCAAAAAATGTCAAGTTCATGGCGACCTAATACATGCACCAGCTCAAGAACTGCAACCAATCACAACACCATGGCCTTTTTGTCAATGGGGTCTTGATCTTGTGGGTAAAATCCATCCATCTTCATCCAATGGCCATAAATTCATTATTACCGCCACCGAATATTTCACCAAGTGGATCGAAGCTGTTCCACTTACCCAAGTCACCGGCAAGCAGATCGCCTCATTCATCCTCAATTACATCATCTGTCGGTATGGTGTGCCCATGTCCATTGTCACAGATAACGGTCTTCCTTTCAAAAATCAGGATGTCCGTGAACTTTGTGAGAAATTTCATATCCAACACCGCTTTTCCACTCCCTATTACCCACAAGGCAATGGTCAGGCCGAAGCATCCAATAAAAACATATTGAGAATCCTAAAGAAGACAGTCAATGGTGCCGGTCGTGATTGGCATGTTCAATTGAATCCAGCATTATGGGCATATCGAACTAGCATTCGAACCCCTACAGGTGCAACTCCTTATTCATTGGTCTATGGTGCTGAAGCTATCTTACCTATTGAGGTCGAGATACCATCCTTACGAGTTTCCTTGCATAATCTCATCGATGATGAAGCCTACAGAGTATCCCGTCTTCAGGACTTAGAGTTACTTGATGAGAAGCGACAAGCTGCATACAATCACCTCAAAGCCTATCAGCAGCGCATGAGTAGAAGCTACAATCACCGAGTTAGATCTCGTACATTTGAGGTAGGTGATCTTGTTCTTCGAGAAAATCCTCGCAACCAACCAAACAGAGAACATCAAGGCAAGTTTGAATCAAACTGGTTGGGCCCATATGTTGTCACTGCTGTATTCGGGTCCGGGGCATATCAGTTGGCTACATCAGACGGAGAACCGCTCGCAGATCCAATCAATAGCATGCACCTCAAACGGTTTTATACCTAAGGTGTACAAGGCATCAGGCTCCCCTGCATATCAGAAAATACCAAAAACATTCAGAAAAATGTCCTAAAGAAAATACCAAAAACATTCACAAAAATGTCCTAAAGAAAATACAAAAACATTCAAAAAAGTAAAGAAAAATCATGCATCCAAACGGTGAACAACCACTCCGGTGGCACCTTGGGTAAGAACGATGGTGAAAACCTGGCAAACAGGCGCCACTCGTAAAGGCTATGGCTCCATTATCTTTCAGACTTGTGGCGATCACATCTACTTCATACATACATCCATCCATCCATCAACCATGGCTTGTTATTCCTCTGCAATTATGATAGTACTCCATACATCTTGCATCCCGCTTTTTCATAGTCATGTCTAAAACTGGGGGCAATGCCTTTAACCTATTGATGGAAGTGGATTCTACATTGTCTTATGATTCATTAAGTTCTTCATTCAAACAATCATCAAAAATCCAAAAACATTCAAAAATGACTCTCAAAATACCAAAAACATTCAAAATTGTTTCACAAAATCCAAAAAACATCAGAAAACCCATCAAAAATCACACAAAAACATGGCAACACCTTGTACATATTTATCCGATCAGATACAAAATAAACATTGACAAAATACTCACACAATGACCATTTACCAATCAAACCACACAATCGACATTAACAAATCCAAACCTGTCTTTAAACAAGGATGCATCCTTCCTTACCAAAACAAAGACAAGATGACATTTTCTTTGACAAGAAAATTATGTTAAGCTATCAAATACTTGGTTGATTTGTGAGTACAATCGTTCGTTTATCTGTATCGGGATCTTTTCAACATTGTTTTGTATCGTTTGTGCATTATTTCCGATGAAGTTCTGGGACATGTACTAATGGTGTCTACGTGGGAAGTTCACCAAGCTACGTGATCTTATGCAAAATGCAGTCATAGATCACTACGGCTTGCTGACTACAGCGTATACCTCGACCATATGAGCATGAACCATTACCAAGGATCCATATTCTTTATTCTTTATGTATATATTGTTTGTTTGCAGGAACAATTCTCTTTCTTTGGTTCCTCCTACCTCATCCAAACTGGATAAAGGTTTTATCTCTTATTACGGTATGCACTTGTCTCAGGATATGATCAGCCTAAGATCAAGGAGGACGTTCCAAGTCATGCATGAAAGGAGATAATCCTTATCTGTTCCGCAAGCAATACTCAGGTCAACTTGATCCATTATATCAAGTTGCTTGTATTAACTTGCTATATCAAAATCCATGTAAGAAAGACTCTGGTCATCTTGAATCTTTATGTCAAGTTGCTTGTATTTTCTTACAACATTTTAAAGCTCAATGATGAAAAATAATGCACCATGGATCATCATTCCATCTCATTTGTATATATTGCATTCCGTTGCATTCCATCCATCCATACATTCATAAATAGTTGCATATCATTCATACATAGTAATGACAATGGATACTCTATTTTCCTCTTCTTCCATAGGAATGTAATAGGTCCTCCATTTCTTCTATCTAACATTGCACCCCCCCCCCCACCCTCCCCATCTCAATAATCAGCATCACATACCCTACATCGTGTCCCAATCAGCCTAATCAAGCCACGTTCATCACCATCCATCTCTAACTAGGAGGGATTGTGTTTCCTATCCTAAGTCATCCAATAAGTCAAGAAAGTTACTCTATTTTGCACAGATACATCGACTCCCACACACCTAGACTATCAACAGATACTCTGATCAAGTATCTTCGGGTCTCAACAGGTAATCGATCATGGTAATCCTAGACTACATCAGGCATTTATCATAATGACCTAGTCTCAACGGGGCTGCTATGATTCCCCACAACCATCCATCACACGCACATACTATCAATTGATCAACAAATCAAACACAATCCAACGGACAATTACATCAATTGTCTACGTCTCAATGAGTATTTTGCTTCATATACCTTGACTTCATCGGGCAATTACATCAATTGTCTAAGTCACCATCAGGTCACTTTGATTCACTTACTCAGACTTTATCATGTCCAAGCGACCAACTGACATCAACTGTCACGCTTTGACTTGACCGGGGCAATTAAACCGATTGCACCAGATTGTCCAACCAATTTTGATCAATTGTATAGCATCAATCCAAACCCCACACTACATCTGCTATGTATCTCTTGCATGACCTCAGGGTACTCACTGGCTTGTTGTTTCTTCATATTCACTCCATTTTCTCCCATTCTTTCATCATTAGTTCTAATTTCTTCTATTCTACCTCCCCTCCACTTTTCATTCTTTTTCGAGAGATCGCCCGATTTAAAAAAAAAAAAAAAAAAAAACATTCGGCCCATCTCTCGAGGGGGCATACCACCCATTAAATTTACATTTTATGGGGCATTTCTTCACACCTATTTTTCTTTCTTTGAAACGACGCGATAAACCGCACCGTCTCAAAGAGGGGCAAATGTAGTCACATAAATCTGTCCACTTAATTAAATGAATACTTAGTATTTATTTGATTATTTAACCATCAATTAATAATTAATTAAATTAATATTTAATTAATTCATCTTAACCCTATTCTCCTATTAATTAAATAAATTATTCAATTTATTTGATTTAATTCACTTAACCAAATTCAGACCATTAATTAAATAAATAAATCATATTTATTTAATTAAATCTTCTCTCACATTTAAATAAATTAATATTTATTTAAAACCCCCAAAATCCCACCTCTCACATTTAAATAAATAAATCATTTATTTAAAATCACCTTTATCCTCCACCCACTTGCATTTTCCTACAAATACAAGTTGCACAATTATTTTAAATAAATAATTTATTTAAATCACCTTTATCCTCCACCCACTTGTATTTTCCTACAAAAGCAAGTTGCACAACTATTTTAAATAAATTATTTATTTAAAATCCTATTTATCCTCACCCACTTGAAACCTTTAATGGTTTCCCTTAAAGTAGTCAAACTTGATGGCTTTAAAGTCTTCAAACTTGATGGCTTCCTTCTATAGTCTTCTTAAGACTTTAATGGTTTTCCTTAAAGTCTTCAAGCCTTTAATGGTTTCCCTCAAAGTCTTCAAGCATTTTAATGCTTTATCTTCATTTTTCTCATTTAAATAAATTAATATTTATTTGAATATTTATCCAAATGCAAATTACACCATTTAATTGAAATAAATGATTTTATTTTAATTGAAAATACCAAAATTTCTCCCACTTGCATTTTCCTACAAAATCCACTTGCATGCCTAAACCCCTTCTAGAATTTTCTAATCACTTCTAAATAACCTAACCCCTTCTCTAAACTTTGTCACATTCCTAAGCAAAAGGGAAGTCACTTCTCAAACCCTCAAAGTCTTTGAGAACCATTAAAGGCTTCAAGTCTTCAACCACTAAATGGCTCAAAGTCTTTGATAACCTTTAAAGGCTTTCAACCTTCAACCACTTAATCCCCAAAGTCTCCAATAACCATTAATGGTTAATTCAAACCTTCCCACATGGTTAAAACATTTGTTTTGACTCAACCTCTACCCAACCCAAAGGTCTCATCAGGCCATTAATGCTTTGACCATGATTATCTCTTAAACATTTGCACAAAGGTTTATCCTTGGATTAACTCTTAATCCAGTGGGTAATCTTAATTTGGACTTGACCCTTAGCCTCTAGATAACCATGAGGTCTTCTCAGGCCTTTAATGCCTCCAACCTCTTCTCTCAACCCAATCCTATGTTGACACTTGTCACCATTTTATTGGTGCCAATTGTGCACATGGATCCCCAACTTTCAAACTTGGCCCTTGATTAAACCATTCAATCTTAACCCTTCATTTCCCCATTTCTTCTATAAATAGAACCCTTCTCCTCAAGCAAAAAAGAGAAGCATTTTAGAGTATTGTTGTTATACTGGCATTAGCATAGAGCTTTTTCATAGCATCACTATCTACTCTTGCATAGTATTTGCTTATCATATTCAACCATCTTGAATCTCCATATGGCATCCATGGCTAGTGCTAAAAGCTGAGAGCTACACTCATTTGGGACTTGGAGAGGAGAGAAACAAGGGAGAAGCATCAAAAGGCATCATGGAAGCATCTTAGGGAGGCTCTTCTCCTTTCTTTTATTTTGTTAAACTTCTTTCATGCTTTTTGAAATCTCTCTTGATATGTTTGGAATGGTTTTTAGTTCTTTGTTTTGTTTTTATGGTTGAAACTAACTTATTAACATTGAACTTTGTTGTTGCCTTGTCCCCATTTCCATGACATCAGTTCTCAATTAAAGTTTTGTTATTGTTTCTCTTGCTATGTTGTTTCTAGTTCTCATGTCTTTGATAAGCTTATCTTTTTGAGTTAGCTTAAACCTAAGTAAAGAAACATTTTAATTCATAAAAATCTTAGAAGTTCTTATCAATTAACTTTGCATTCATGAACTAAATTTGCTACAAAATCTTCCAAAAACTTGTCAATTAAAGTGTTCATTGATCAGGTTACTAAATTAAATGTATTCTCATGATTAGTTGTTAAATATAGGTACATGAGTTCTTTTGTTTGGAAATCGTGTATACACAAATAGATAAACAAGTAGCTAAAACTAGAATAGTTCATTGTCCTATGTCTAATCAATGGAGTTCAAGAGAATGACATCTAGACTATCATAATATAAAGATTCTCTACCATATCCAATAAGACTCTAGTTTTTAAATCAATTTACATCATCTTCAAGAATTAGCTAGAAGATAAACAATAAGTGATAATGAATGCTAGAAGGATGATACCTTCCTATTTATTATATGAAATTTAATTTTTTTAATTGCTAAAAATCTTGAAATATATATTTTGAATGATATATTATAAATGAGGATTATATTAAGAATATAAACTAAAATATAATATAGTCATGAATGGGGCTACTTTCTAAGATATGTTGAATTTGTTTTAGCCTACTTTTAGATATGATGTTTTTGTGGCAAAGTAGTGATCCTAGGAGAATGATCTATATGATGTATTAGAGAGATAGGTTAGAGATGTTGTGTATCTATCAAGATTGAGATATTCTAAAGCTTATAAACTTTCCAAATTTTCAAGAGAAATACAATAGTCAATTATTTGTATGTCCAAGATTTAATTGGAAATATGAACTATATTCATTTGAATGATATGTGGGTGCCCTTATTACATAAGATCTTGAAAAATCTAATGATCCCCAACGATTAAGAGTTAATAATTGCATCCCAAAACACACGGGGATATTTTACATGCCTTCTTACATAATAGATGAATATGTGCAACAATTTGATTTTCCTTAACCATAGATGAATTGAACACCTAGTTCCAAGGTTCCTATCCATATGATTTTCAGTTCATTGCATGCAAACAAATTATTAAGAAACCATAATAATAACTATAATTGTTTTATCTAATTTATGTATCAAGTTTTTCATAATAAGGTCATGCTAAGAATGCAACCCCTACTAGTAGAGGAGTTGAAGGAAAAAAACATAGCAACATTATTCAATTCTTTCAAATTACGCAAGTACATGTGAAGAATTGTAACACACCATACAAGGGTGGGTCGTGGGTTGTCTATAAAACTACCGTATATAGATAGGATGTCGTTGTGAATGATTGGCTGTTGAGGAAAAAGTTAGAAATCCATATGTGGGACCTAAGATCTAGACCTACCAACAATGGAAAATTCGGTGCTCATGATTTTGCCAACTTTTCTTAAAACCATGCTCTTTTGTTTTGCAATCTCACGCTATATAGCTTGAAAAAATACAAATTCATCCACCAACCATGAAAAAAATAGATCACATAGGTAAAAGGAAAGGTACAAATTCATTCCCCCATCCATGCAAAAAAATAGACCACAAATGTAAATGGCAAGGTGTCTCATTTGTGATCCTTCTCAAATAAAACAAGAGGCCATTAAATTTATTCCATGGGCACATGTGGGTAGAGATAAAATGAGATGTTATCTCCTCAAAGTTGAAGAGATAACAATGAACAATAGCAAACAGACACTCATTTAAAAAGGGAAACAATAGCAAATATGCATTTGTCATTATTTCACTGTATTTTAGCAGTACTGAACAGGCCAATGCAAAGATTGCATGTGCTTATCCTGACTCACTCACAGTGCAAATCCTTCATATTAATATTTTAATCTTTCCCTAATGACCATCTCTCATTATAAAAGGACCTAGAAAGTCCTGATGAATTATTCAGTATCTCATCATCTCAGTTGCATCATCTCAGGTAATATAGCACCATGTTTGATCTCATTTATATTACATTAACTTGTTGGGTTCTGAATATACCAAGTGTTTGTCTGTGAAATTAACATCTGTCAATAGTTTCACTTAGTGTTGCTCCCTGTTTCAGCAACAAAGAGGTTCCATATACCATGCCATTCTGAGAGAAAAACAAAATGGCACAGCGTTCAACATGGCTATCGGAGAGAGTGTAGGGTAGTCAGTTCAGAATCAGATAGTTTTAAGCTGCTTTCATTTGTATTTTACATTCTTTATCCTCAAACTGAATCTAGTTTTCCTGTTCTTATAGCCTTTAGTTCCTGGGTTACTTCTTTCTTCCTAGGTGCAATGAGAATCTGATTCAAGATAACTCATTTATTTTCTATTCCTTTTCTATTAAAGAAGCTCTTTATGCCTTAGCCATGGCTGTCCATTGTATTATAGAGTGGCCAGAATGTTGTAGGTATTGGTGTGTAGATATCCTTTCAGTAAGACAGTATCTGATATGGGGTTGTTTCCCTAATATGATAGGGAGAGAAACCAAGACTGAAACTGAATAAACCCATAAAGTTAGGAAAACTTACATCTAGGTACCCTTCTAAGCTTGCCTTGAAAGCAAGTAAACTTTTGTTCTTTAACTGTCCTACAATATTATATGGTTCTGATCAAGGAGGACTATAAGTTAACATATTATTATGCGAGAAAATGAATCTAGAGAACATTTTTATATGGTGGTGTTTTACCAGGATGTTTTATGCTTTTAAATATTACAGACATGGGAATATCCCAACTTTGATATTATATTGGTTTATGTGTTTTTGAAGGTCATGCAAGTCTTCATGATTCTTAGTTAAACAAAACTTGTGTACTGGTTGATTTTGACTCATTATAATATTATGGCTATATATACTTCTAACTCTGTAGGAAGTGGGAGCTGTTCTGTAACTTAAAGATGCTGCCCAAAATATTGCTGGTTTTCTTAGCAATGGTAGCTCATCCTGTCATGGCTGGCACACCTAGGAGGTCTATAGATGTGCCATTCCAAGAGAACTATGTTCCCTCGTGGGCTGCTTATCATATAAAGTACATTGATGGTGGGAAACAGGTCACACTTTCTCTGGACAACTCAACAGGTAATGTCTTTAGATGCTGCCATTAGTTTTTTAACTAGCTTGTTGCTGGTCATTGTAGACTTTTTTTGGGGCCAAGGAAAGTATTGCTCATCACTAATATTAGTCTTTTAACATGAAAGGATTTGAAATGTCTTCTATGGTTTAGCTGATATACATTTTTTTCATATTTTTTGTGTGTGGGTGGTAGGTACTGGTTTCCAATCTAAGGACAAATACTTGTTTGTGAACTTCAGTATGCATATAAAGATGATTCCTGGTGACTCTGCAGGCACTGTCACTGCTTTTTATGTAAGCATATTCTACAGCTATATTTTCCTGCTTCTTTCAATCTTTTCCTCCTCTTCTGTATGGCATAATATTTCAACTGTGTTCTTGTGAGTTGCAGCTGTCATCACAGAACTCAGAGTCTATGAACTCAGAGCATGATGAGATAGACTTTGAGTTCTTAGGCAACAGGTCTGGGCAGCCATATATTCTTCAAACCAATGTGTATAGTGGAGGAAAAGGAGACAGAGAGCAGCGCATTTACCTCTGGTTTGATCCCACCAAAGATTTCCATTCCTACTCTGTTCTTCGGAACGTGCAGCAGACTCTGTATGTTTATTTTCTTTGACTGATCAAACACCACCTTTACCAGTTCAAATCAATAGACCTTGTGTTAGACTGTTTGAATGTGGATCATATTTATTTTCTCTAAAACATCAACTTTTTGAATCCAGATTGTTTGTAGATGATGTTCCAATCAGAGTTTTCAAGAACAGCAAGTTTTGGGGAGCGAGGAATCCATTCAATCAGCCTATGAAGATCTACTCAAGCCTGTGGAATGCAGATGACTGGGCCACAAGAGGAGGACTTGAGAAAACTGACTGGAGCAAAGCACCATTTGTTGCAACATACAAGGGATTCCACATTGATGGGTGTAAAGCATCATCTCCTGATACACTGTCCATTACTAGGCAGGAAATGGTGGGATCAGAAGGAATTTGATGATTTGGATGGATTGCAGTGGAGAAGGCTGAGATGGGTGAGAGACAAGCATACAATCTACAACTACTGTAATGACAGAGTGAGATATCCAAACATGCCTCCTGAGTGTCGTAGAGACAGGGACATCTAGTATGATGAACTGGTTTATACATACTGTTATGAACATGATGCTTGATCCCTTACTTTCTACAATAAACATACCATGATTTTCTATGTGGATGAATGTTTATCTATTATATTGAAAACTCTTCAATACTATGCAAATTTGATAAAAAATGTTTTAAAAAGTATGTTGCAATATGATGGTTTTGCAAAGAGGAAAAGTGCATAGTTAACCCCTTTTTTAAAATTGTTTTCTAGTTGCTAATTTATTTTTTTGTTGCAGGGCAATCTATCAATTATCTATGCCTCACACTCAAATAGAGCCCTTGTTACCTGTGATCACCTAACTGTTTTTAATATTGAACACCAAAATGTTTCATCTTTGTCTAATTAAATCAAAATTTGTTTTTCTTGCTTGTGAAGACTTAAGTAATTTATATCTTACAATTCTTAATTTAACAGTCATTTTGTCTCAATGCTTAATTTTTGGGCATGTATAGATGAGATATACACATCTTTAAGTATACCTTGTACACTTCTTAAGGCTCTTTCATCACCTCTAATGTTTTTGTATTTCCTAATACAAAAACATTAAGGTAGTTTAGGGATCACAATTTTCAGTAGTTTGGCTACAGTATGGTAGGAGCTGTACAATCTCGTAGGTTATTATCTTGATGTTTTAATTATTATTATTTTTGTATGAATTTATAAATAATATTAGATTAGCATAATTTGTATTTATTTATTATATTTTGAAAGTGATTAAATGATAAAAAAGTGTATTTTTTAAGAATGAATTTATAATTTTAATGATAAAATGTAACAAATAAATATTGTAAAGATGAAAGTGAATAATATTTTTGTTTCTTATTTTACATTCATTTTAATATTCTTATTTATAAATATGATTTTTGTTGTTTTTGATCATTTTCAATTATAGTCTATTTGCAACTCGACGCCCATATCTAATCAAAGTCTTCATTCAATATGACTATCAATTTGCTCCCGTCTTCGACTATTTGTTTCATCATCACATTTTTATCCACCAAATTTAAAATCTAATTTTATTATCCAAACAATTGTCTTTCTATTCCATGAGCCCTTGTCTGATTCAACCATTGAAAACACACCAAAAATGAAGTAGGCATCTCAAACCTAACACACACCAAAAATGATGTAGGAGCATCTCAAACCTAACACTAATTTTGTATCACAAAAATATGTTTGTTGTGTTTGTTGCATATATAATAGTTTTTAGTGTATTCAAGTGACATTTTATGTTGCTACAATTGCATATTAAACTTGTGATGGTTTTAAAAAATTAAATTTAAGCCTATCAACAAAAAACTAATTATAGACTAATATGCATGTACTAATCATATTCATAATAAATGAAATCAAGTTTCTTATAACCATCATAAACATGCATATCGCTACTTCTACAACATGCCCTAGTTTTCTAAAGAAAATCAAGAATCCCTTATTACATATTCTTTTCTCTATCTTCAAAAACTAATAAGCTTCTTGCAACATAGATTATCAATTGATTGTTAATTATTTTCTTGAACTTTGTTTGTTCTCATTATTCAATTTATTTTAATATTCTCAAATCTAATAATAAATTGAATTTTGTTTCAATTTCACAACTATCACATGATACAACTCTAAGATATTTAAGTTTGAATAAGTGAAAAGTCTAATAAATATAAAATTAAATTTAAATCAAAAAAATATATTTACATTATTTTAATGAGGCTCTTTAGATTAAAGAAAGCCTCACAAATAATGAATCTTAAGAGCCCAAAAAGATTGAAGTAGTCTAGGAACCATTAATAATTACTTAAAACTTTGGTGAGGGGGACTTTGCATTTGAAATTTAATTTTATTATCATCATTAAGGATTTATAGATACCAACTGAGGTAGAATTAAATTGACTCGCATCTAAATTTGAAAATTTAAAACATCTTGGAATCCATCAAATCTTAAAAAATTATTAATTTTAATTAATAATGACTGCAAGTTTCAGTAAAATGTCCAACAAAAAAACATCAACTATAAGTTTGGTTTTGGTAGATACGCTAAAGTTTGAAATAGAAGTTCAAGAAACTTTAGGGGAAGTATGTACGTGTATTCTTGTCAAAAACTTGTTTATCTTAACACGTCAGATTTCATTCAAATCAATATGTAAAGTTTGGAAGTGCAAATAGTAAGAGGTATATCTCAAAGATTTGAAATAATTAAGGCAATAAGCATTTTAATTCATGGAAATCTTTGAAGGTTTAAATGTTAATTAGCTTTAGCATTCATGAATTAAATTTGTTATAAAAATATTATAAATTTTGTGAACTTAAATATGTATTAATCAAATTATGGAATTGAAAATATGTCATGATTAGTCTTGAGACATTGATACATGAAGTATTTTGTTTAAATAATTTGTATAAATCAAGAAATGAATAAATAATTGATATTAAAATGGTTCATTGACCTATATGTAATCAATGGAGAAGGAGAGATGGCATCTAGATTACCAAACTACATAGATACTCTAGCATACACAAGGCTCTAGGTTTTAGCTCAATTTACTACATCTTTACGGATTGTCTAAGATAAAAAGGGATGTGATGATGAATGTTAGACGGGTAAGAGATTCCTATTTGGACAAAGTTTATATGTAATTTTATGTGTTGTTAAATGCAAGTTCAAACATCTTGATACATATTGTGGACACTACACTATAAATGGGGATTTTGTAGTAATGTAAACTAACAACTTAGAATTGTTGTGAATGGAATTTATTTCTAAGATATATGTTGAATATGCGCAGGCCTACATTGAAAGATGATATTATTCTAGCAAAGTACTTAGGAGCATGATAAATATGATCCAATAGAGAAGTGAGCTAGAGATAGTGTGTATGCCCCAAGATTGAGAAATGTTGAAGATTATGTAATTTCTAATTTTTCAAGACAAAACTAAGAAGCTATTATTTAAATTATATTTAATTTGTTTAGAAATATAACACTTGTCCATTTTGATGTTATGTGGATGCCCTCGTTACATGTGCTCTTGGAAAATCTAAGGATTCCCAACTATTGAGAACTAACCATTGCATCCCAAAACATACAATTCCTTTAGGGCATAAGAGGGATAGTTTTTTCATTCCTTAATAGATGAATATGTGCAATAATGGATTTCCCTTCATCCTTGATGAACTAAATACCTAGTTCAAAGGTTCCTATCCATATAGTTTTTCAAGGAATTGCAAGAAAACAAATATAGTAAAGAAATTACTATTATGACTATTGATGCCTTGCAAAATTTTAAAATTTCTCATGACCATTAGGGTAAAAATGGTTGAGTTTTTGTAGCTCATATGGGTACTTCTGCATAGTTGTGGTGTCTACGCATGTGGAAGTTATCCAGTTAATTTTCCACACTTAGTTCATGTAAAATTGAAGAATGTGTGATCCTCAGTGAACAAGCACATTACATTTTTAGAAAAGCTAATCTTAGTTTAGAAATCTTGGGTCACGGGAGGACTATAAATTGGAGTGTGGAGGAAGAGATAGACACATCGAGAAGAAGAGAATTTTCTAGAGAAGTTGAGGAAGAAGAAGAAAGAGAATTTCAGCGAAGGAAGTAGAGGCAATTCTTTTTGCAGATGCAAATTGCTATGCTTTCTACTATATTTTTTTCAAATTCTTCCATGGGTAGGAAAATATTAAAATTTCTCTTTATTGATTTTTCCCTTCAAGGTTTTCCAGGGTCAATTATTTGTGTCAATTTTTGTGGATTGGTTCTTTTTCTTCTGCTACATAATTCTAAGTTAAATATCTCAGTGTATTGTTGTTCATAAATTTTAAATCTGAAAAAAAAATTTAAAAAAATTCAAAGTGTTAAATTAGTAATCTGATATGGGCTCTACATAAATTAGCATGGTATTAGAGCACTAAACTATAAATACGAATCTAAGGATATTTGACACGGATTTCAAGATACAAAAAAAAAGTTTCAATCTCTTTGAGGGTTTTATTCTGCAATGGCAACTAGTGTTCAATATGAGGATAGGCTAGGGGGCACCTCTAACTACTCGTAGTGGAAGGTTCAAATTACATCAATTCTCAAGGAGAACAAGTTGTTGGCCTATGCTAGTACATAAGTGACTCCCTCCATGAATTATCCCATTGCCTTATATGCACATGAACTCAAGGAGGCTAGGGCATAGAGGATTATCCTTGATGAGGTAAGAGATCACTTGATTCCCCATTTATCATTGAAAGACACTACCAAAGAGATGTGGGATACACTCATGAAACTATATTAGAGCGACTATCAAAGTCGCAAGATAATGTTGAAGGACAAATTGCACAATACCAAGATGTCTAAGGGTGAGAGTGTAACATCTTACTTGTCTAGGCTAACACAGGTTAGGGATGAGTTGGTTGTTGTTGGAGAGACAACTAATGATGATGAGTCGGTGAGCATAGCCTTGAATGGTTTTTCAAATCACTAGGAAATGTTTTTCAAGTGTGTAGTTGGTCAAGATCACCTACTCGATCGGGTGAGGCTTTGGGATGATTTCGTCCAAGAGAAGATCCGAGAAAGTACTCATCAAGGAAATCAATCGAAGAAGATTGAAGATGAATAAAACCTTGCTCTTGCAAGCAAGGGTAAGTAGAAGGTCAAGAAAGGGCCAAGTGAAGATTATTTTTCCAATTGTGGGAAGAAGAAATATTTGAGTAAATTGAAGTATTTTTGTTGCCATCTGTTGGGACACTATGATAGTCAATGCATGAATAAGAAAAACAAGGGCAAGAAAAAGAAGCAGGTTGCGGCTACTGCAAGGGTGGATGAGTTTGCAACATAGTTTGAGAATGAGTTTTAACTGATTGTCTATCTCTCAAGTTCAGTTGCCAACAATGTGTGGTATATTGATAGTGAGGCTTCTCAACACATGATAGGAGTCAGAGAGTGTTTCACCAAGTTGGAGGAGAAAAAGTTAGACTTTTATATTGAGCTTAGTGACAATGCCAAGTATCATGCAACTAGTGTTGACATGGTTAAGTTTCAGAGGGTATCTTCCAAACCTTTGTTGGTGGAGGACATGTTGTACATCCCAAGCATAACAAAGAATTTGATATCTATTTCTACTTTGAAAGACAAGGGTTACAACATGACATTTGAAGGGGGGAATTCTATATTCATCCCAAGGATTCCATGGTAATAAAAGTGACTAGATTCAAGCACGACATCTTGTTTTGGCTACAATTTGAACCAATGCATACATCGGTGAGCAACAATAGGGGCTAGGATAACTATGACATAGGAGGATGGCCCATCTTCACTATGGAGCTCTTAATGATCTCAAGGAGATAGTTATGAGGTTGCCTCGTATGAAGGTCTAGAAGCATGAGGTATGCAAGGCTTTAGGGTTTCTCGAGTAGTGGCACTAGGTCAAAAGGGATATTAGATCTAGTACACTCATATGTGTGTGGGCCCATGTCAATAGTATCCTTGAATGGGTACGAGTATTATGTTACCTTCATTGATGATTTCTCGAGGAAGATGTGGATATATTTTTTGAAGAATAAAGATGAGGTCTTCAGTAGATTCAAAGAGTTTAAGGCTCTTGTGGAGAACCAAATGGGGAGGAAGTTCAAGACACTAAGGCTGGATAATGGAGGTGAGTATACCTCAAATACCCTCAAGAATTTATGTGCTCAAGTTGGTATCAAGATAGAGTTGATAGTTCCATACAACCCTCAATGGAATGGGGTTGTTGAATGGAAAAATAGGGCTATAGTTGGAGCGACAAGACCATGCTCCATGATCAGGATCTACCTTGGTTTTTTGGGAAGAGGCTTGCAATATGGTTGTATACTTTCAAAATAGGAGCCCACACAAGGTGTTGGGAAAGTTGACACCAAAGGAGGCATTCACTGGGAAGAAATCAGATTTGGAGCATATTTGCATCTTTGAATGCCTTGTGTATTGTCATGTTCCTAAGGAGAAGAGAACTAAGTTGGAACCAACAATAGAGAAGGGTATCCTTGTTGGGTACAATGAAACTTACAAGGCCTATTGGGTTTACATTCCTCCCCTCAGGAAAATAGTTGTTCGCAGAGATGAGAAATTCGAGGAAGAGAGGGATATACAAAAGTCTAGCAGCTTGATGAAGGTTCAAGAGGAGGAGTAGGCACCCAAGGTTGAGGCAGTGCAGATTCTGAAGAATTCACTCACTCAAGCTAGAGAGAAGAGCACGCGAGCCAAGTAGGTTGATCAAAAGGAGGAACAAATAGTTCTTCAACCTCATATTCCCAAGGCGGTTAAGCAAACACTGAGAGAGAGGCCTAGGAGTATGTTGGTAATCCTCAGGATTCAGATAGACAGACAAAGGTTCTCATACATTATTATCAGTATATGGTACTTATGAGTGAATTGATTAAGGTCGATCCTTCCAACTTTCAAGAGGCGCTCAAGGACCAGGTATGGATGGATGCCATAGTGGACGAGTATTCTTCCATGATGAATAATAGCATGTGGGAGGTAGTGCCAAGACCAGAAGATAAGTTTGTGGTGGGGTCGGGATGGTTGCTAAGTACTCATCCATCAAGGCTATCATTTTTGTAGCAGCATAGATGGGTTGTAGGATCCATTAGATAGACGTGAAGATATTCTTCCTCAACAAAGTGATTGAGAAACAGATCTACATAGAGCAGTCATAGGGTTTTGAAGTCCATTGAAGGGATCCCCATTTATGTAGGTTGAAGAGAGCACTATATAGGCTCAAATAGGCTCCCAGGGTGTGGTATGCACATATTGATGGTTACTTGCAGAGTGTGGTTTCACCAAGAGTGAGATAGATCCAAACCTATACTATGTTCAAGTGAAGGGCGAGTCTCTCATATTGGTGTTGTATGTTGATGACTTGTTTCTTATAGGGTCAAAAGAGCTCATAGCACATTACAAGCAAGATCTTATAAGAGAGTTTAAGATGAAGGACTTGGGGTTGATGCACTACTTTCTGGGATTGGAGTTGTGGTAGAAAGAGGGAGAGATTTAAACCTTGGACAAGGGAAGTACACAATTGAGATCATAAAATGATTCAAGATGGAGGACCTTAAGCCCATGTCCACACCACTTGTGACCAACTAGAAGAAGATCAATGTTTCCAGATCAAAAGTAGTAGACCCGAATTTATACATACAGTTGATTGGATCTCTTATATATCTAGTCAACACAGGCTAGATATTTGTTTCGCAATGAACTCGCTTTAGAATTCAATTTATGGTAGAGCCTAAGCAAGTGCACTAGGTTGTTGTGAAGCATGTTTTGAGGTATCTCATGGCATAGTTGATTATGAGATGAGGTATATTTAGTAAGATGGAGTGAAGCTCAAGGGTTCACTGATGCAGATTGGGTAGGTAGTACAGCTGACAGGAAAAGCACTTCAGGGTGCAATTTCAATTTAGGATCAAGAGAATTCTCTTGTTATAGCAGGAAACGGAATTCAGTTGCACTAATTTTTGCAAAGGTCGAGTATATGGTAGCTAGTATGGCTACATGCGAGGCTATCTAGCTTCAAAAACTTCTAGTTGGGATTTTTGATCAGGAGCTATATCCAACAGTCATTTACTATGATAATCAGAGTTGTATCAAACTCTTTGAGAATCTAGTATTTCATGACAAGTCAAAGCACATTGAGATCAAGTATCACTTCATCAAAGATTGTGTGTAGAAGGGTATGGTGATGCTACAGTAAATTCCTATAGATGAATAAGTAACAAACATCTTGACCAAGACCTTGATGAAGAGAATGTTTCTATCCTTTCAGAATAAGTTGGGCATTGTGCAGAACACCTTCCTCGCTCAGAGGGAGTGTTGAGTTTTTGTACCTCAAACAAGTACTTCTGCATAGGTGTGGTGTCTACACATGCGAAAGTTGTCAAGTTAATTTTTCATACACTCAATTTATGTAAAAGTGAAGAATTTATAATCTTCAATGAACGAGCACATTATATTTTTAGAAAAGCTAATTTTAGTTTGGATATCTTAGAGTTATATTTTAGGACAGCTAATTTTAGATCTTGGCATTACATTTTTACAAAAGGTAATCTTAGTTTAGAAATCTTGGGTCACAAGAGGACTACAAATTGGAGTGTGGAGGAAGAGCTAGACACATCAAGAAGAAGAGAATTTCTTAGAGAAGCTAAAAAAGAAGGAGAAAGAGAATTTCGATGAGGGAAGTAGAGGCAATTTTTTTTGCAGAGGCAAATTGCTATACTTTGTGTTGTAATTTTTCAAATTCTTTTATGGGAAAGAAAATAATAAAATTTCTCTTTTCTAGTTTTTCCTTTCAGGGTTTTCTAGGGTAAATTATTTGTGTCAATTTTTGTGGATTGGTTCTTTTTTTTTCGGTTGCATAATTCTAAGTTAATGAGCTAAGTGTATTCTTATTCATAAATTTTAGATCTGAAATTTTTTATTTTTTGTGCATAAAAATCTGGGTATAAAATATTAATTGAATTAGTAATCTAATCTAGGCTCTATAGAAATTAGCAAAAAATTGCTAAGTCTTATAAGCCCTAAATTCTTGTGTTCGAAAATCTTTCCATTTCTTTTATTTTGTTGTTGACTTATATTGGCAAGTTACTAGTTTTAAAGTTATCACTTAAGTCTACACTTGTCATAAAAGTGATTGACCTTGTCCCTAGCATATTACCTATAGATCGACAAAAATATTTGATTTGTCCCTAAGTCTACCGCTTTATGACTTAAATGAAGAATTATCCATGTGCTAATTAAACTCTATAAGTTGTGTTGCTCCATACATGTCTAGAAGGGGCTAAACACTTCTCATCATAAGTACCACACTGGCAAGAAAACCTTTGTGTGTGCAAATCTAATATTTTTGTGTTATGTTTTAGCCCCTCACATGCCCACAAGGGTTGTCTTGCCTTTTAAACTGGGTCTAATGGACTTGTGGGAGCAACTAACACATGCTTGCTTATGAACTATTTTGAGTGCTTGTTCTTTGAATGGTAAAAATCGTATTTTGTTGAAATCAATGGCCCACACGAGCCTACAAAGGAAAGATGGTATGCTGAGATCAACCTAATAGAACAATGTGAGTGTGACACTTGTCACTCATCAATGGATCCAACGTTAAAGTTAAATTTTATTAAAGAAATATAAATCCAATAGTTCCCAATTACTAATCTCTTGGTCTCACGATTCCTGCTAGCCTACAGGATTGAAATAGTTAGAATTTGTCAAAGATGCAAAACCACTAGAAGAGGATGCATGGCACTAGTAGAACCCAAATATTTGCTTGACTTTAAGAAGAAGAAGAATACAATTTTAACATTCTAGTAGTTTTCCCATGAGGCTAAGGATAGCCTATGGGACAACCCATCCAATCAAAATTGAATTTTGCAGATCAGTTCTTTGCCTATGCAAGTTGATGATGAGTGCTCCCAACTTCACAATATACTATACTCCTTGCTGAATAAATTATACCACGAGCTAGTGGTTAAGATATTAATAAACTTATCCCTGTTATCTTTGAGGGCATCACACTCTAATATAAAATGTTTTTCATTTTTCACTTTCCCAAAGGTGCAAAAAGTGCAAACTCTTTCTTCCCAAGCCTCTTTTGGTCTTTTCCATCGCTCGGTCTCACAACAAAGTTGATGAGAGTTAGTTCTAAGCTTAATAATAATAATTTTAGCTCTCCATGATATATTATCCCCCATGTAAAATTTTTGAAGATGATCACACATGGGATTAAACAAATGTCTCAATAGTTTGGATAAAATAATTTTAGATTTGATGTCTCCTACGAGCCCATAGGACCAAATAGGTGGATTCAAGATTACCCTATGGGATAACAGGAGAATTCCATGTAGAAAAGGGTGGACAATATCATTTAGTTTAATAAAAAATCCAACAGTGTAGATTAACAAGGATCAAATTGAATTGTTCCCCATGCCCCTACAAATGTATTACAATGGGTCCAAAACAACCTTACAAAATTGTAGGATTGGTCCAAGTATGTGATATGGCTAACCATGTGGAAAGGTAAAGTCGATATTGCGCACTCTGATTTGTCTAACCACTTTTAGAATTTGGTCAACAATTATCAAACAAATCTAGTCCATTAGATGTCAAAATTAATGACTAATATTTGAAATTTTAAAAATGGTTATTTGTCAAATTGTTGGCTCACACTAGTGAAGAGTAATGGCTGAAATAATAGACGTTGACCCAAATATCTACCCAATTTTGTCAATAAATGTATTTTTTTACTGGTTGGCTCCTCACTTATGCAATGTGTCAAGAATCAAAGTATTGTCAAAGAGAAAAGTGATTTCCTATTATGAGCTAGGGTTTTCCAATTACAATTGCAAGTGCTAAAAAACTATGTCTTTCATCTACATTTTGATCTTTCAATGTCATAATCATGCCTAAGTTAAATTTTCAAGTTTTATAATACTTTAATTTTAGAAGAAAAACATAGAACACTAGTTTGAGTAGACTCCATATTCCCAATATGAGTCAATTAAGCCAGGCCACTTCCTCTACTACAAAACAACCACTTTACTAGGACCTACTTGAATTTCTACTTTATTCATCCATGAAGTCAATAAATATGCAAGGAGTAGATCCACATTTAGGAAAATTTGAAGATAAATGTGTAATATGTAGGGATGCAGGCATCCCTTATACTAGTTGGGAGCTATTTTTACATTGCTATAAAGAAGAGTGGGAAGCATGTACCCATATCAAATGTATGGACATATGATTTAGGGAAGTTGATTGTCCCAAATATATTTGTATATGTGGACTTCATTAGGACACTTGCAAGGTCATATGTTCCTAATGTCAAGATGATCAAAGTTAGGATTGGGAAGGAATTAATCTTAATAACCAAGCTAAAGATTGCAGATGCCTTCATGTTGAATAGAGTAGCCAACAAGGCAATGAATTTTAACTACTTCAAGGAGGAATACCATAGGTAGTAGAGTACTCTTATATATATAGTTGTCCCCAAGCATAATCTCAAGGGCTATAACAACAAGGTTGTCCCCATCCCTCAAAATAAGAGATAGCACTTTATACTTGCTACATTTAAGGATTATTTAATTAAAACCTACTACTCACTTCAAGCCAAGTTTTAGGAGAAGATCAAAAGGACAATATGCTAGTTTAATTCATGTATATGGGCATTGATATTCAAATACCAGTGATGAATGTAGAGCTTGACTGTTTCACCTACTTTTTAGATGAGATGCATAAACATTTGATGAAAATCAAAAGAAGTGATAGGCTTATCATGTTCAAGTGGTATTCTCTATTTTGTCACTTACTATTATTTGAAGAAAGAGATAGGTGGAACAAAGCATTCAAAGTGACTATGATAGACAATAACAACTAGCATACCTATATTTAAAAAAATATAAGTAAACTACACCGAGAGATATCAAATTTTAAAATATTTAGCATTCATAAATAATAGTAAAGAGTTTATTGTAATAAAATTGACGTGAAATGGTTCAATAAATCACTTAGACGACTTGAAGGAAATTTCAAAATATAAATATTTAACATTTGATTTACAATGATCTACTTATATATAAATATTAGGTTTTATATGTGATATTTATTGAAACCTAACCCTAATCATATATCTAATTCTAAGTCTATCCCTAACCTTAACCCTTGTCTAATATTAAATCCAACCCCAATTGAATCTAGACACTAACCCTATTTAAACAATAATGTAACATTGACCATAATGCTAATTCATCTCTAACACTAATCCTATCTTTAATTCTAATTCTAAACCTAACCTTAAACCTAATCTAACATTAAATCTAACCCTCATTGACCCCTAATGCTAAACCTATTTAAACCCTAATCTAACATTAACCCTAACCATAATTAATCTCTAACATTAACCCTATTTAAACCCTAACCATATATTAACCACACCTCAAATATTTTTCTTATAACCACAATTTTACCCTACCCCTAATTTAGCCCTAACCTAACCCTTATTGAACCCTAACCTAACATTAACCCTAACCCTAACCTTACTAACCTAATATTAACCCTAATGATATTCAAACCATAATCATAATTAAACCTTAATTCTAACCTTATTTTAACCCTAACCCTAACCCTAACTTGAAGATTTATCTTAAAACCCTAATTGAACCCTAACCCTAATTAAAGCTTTTATTTATAATTATAATTCTAACCTTAATAGTTATTGAACTATAACATCAACTCTTTTTGAACCCTAACCATAATTTTGCCCTAGCCCTAACTAAATCCTAACTTAACTGAATCATAGCCCTAACTCTAGCCCTAATTAAATTCTAACTTTAACACTTCTTGAGCCACAACTCAAGTTGAATACTAACCTTAAGTAATCTTAACCCCAACCCATTGAAACCTCACCCTAATATAACAATTATCAAAATCCTCTCTCTAATTCTTATTCTAACCCTAACTTTATAAGTTCTATGAACTGTTTTTGTCTGGTTTTTGTATTGCTTTGGCATTTGATGTCAAAGGGGGAGAGATATATATGGAAAAACACATTATCTTTTGGGGAGAGATTATTCATTGGGGGAGAGATTGTTACTCTCGGTATCTGTATTTTGATTTCTGGTTAATCTATATTTTGATTTCTGGTTAATGATCTCTTTGGGAGATTGTTGAATTTTGGTTTTTGGCATTTCTGCTTTGGCACTTAGATGGTTTTTCCATCTTGCATTGCCATCAATGCCAAAGGGGGATATTGTTGGTATTTTGTATGTGTTGCACTAGTTCTTTCATTGATGTCAACACTTGTCAACACCTATCAGCACTTGGAGATCTTTGGTTATGTTCAATGACTTATGCACAGTCATCGGTATTTGGTTCGCTGGCGGGTTATATTGTTCACTGGCACTAAGGATGACTGGGAGATTACTTGGTTATGTTGAAGACATTGTTTGGACACCTTGTTTTGGTGATTTGGTTATTGGTCTAATCGAGTTTGCATATTTGTTGTTACTGGCAAGTAGGTCTAGGTTATCGACCGGCAAACATTATCTATTCCAGATTAGCACGACACGTTATGGAGATGATTTTTTTATTGGTTATTATTGTAAATGCATTGAGCCGACATGATGCATCGCATATTGATTCATTTGTAATTGATTTTATTGTAATATTCTTAGTGAGCCAAGCTACACATTTGGTCTTAGGTTTTGGTATATATGTAAGATCTCATTTGTGAGATTGAGATGGGAATGTAATAAGTGGTAGAGCATAAGGTATTTTGGTATATGCGAATATAAGCAGAGCTATACATGCAGACATCATTTGAAGATTCAAGGAAGGTTTGGAGAAGGCAATCAGAGCTTAACTGGTACTGAATCCAGCATATGAAGATGTTATTTTGAGCAGTACATTATAATTGGATTTAACCATCCAATTGTAGTCAGTGTGACTCCCATTTTGTGATTGAGCAGTGAGCTCTAGGCAGTTGGCCTTTACCCCATATTGTACACACATACTATCTGCAGTAGTATCATCTAATTGTGGGTAAGGTTTCCCACTGTGGTTTTTCCTCTTACAGGGTTTCCACGTACAAATATATGTGTTATGTGTTGTGGATGTTATTTGTCTTTCTGTTTCATGCATTAAACTTTACCGGTATTGTAATTAACTGTTAAAATGTCAACTGGGATAAAGTTTGGTTTACCGGTATTATGCATTAAGTTTGGTTAAGTTATATTTGGGTTTAAATTAATAGACAATTGATTCACCCCCCCCCCCCCCTCCCCCTCTCAGTTGCCTCCGGGTCCTAACATTAAATTCTAACTTTAACACTTCTTGAGCCACAACTCAAGTTGAACACTAACCTTAAGTAATCTTAACCCTAACCCATTGAAACCTCACCCTAATTTAACAATAATCCAAATCCTATCTCTAATTCTTTTTCTAACCCTAACTTTACATGGAATCTAACCCTAATTTAACCATAATGCTAACATTGTATAAACCCCTAGCTTGACATTAATCCTAACCCCAATTTAACCTTATCTCTAATTTTAGCTATAGCCCAAATTAAACCCCAACCATATTCCTAACTCAAACCTTATCATAAATAAATATAATTCCCCTTATTGAATCCTAATCTAACATTAACCTTAACCCAATTGAATCATGTAGAGTAAAAAATATCACCCTCATCACCCTTAGTGTAAATTGCAACATGTGGTGCCTCCCCCACACTTCTTGGAGGACAGGTCCACCAACTTGGCCTTTTGTCCACCAAAGAAGTCCATGTCAGCTTCCCCAGAGGCATTATCAATTATGCCAAACTGACAGGTTCGCGGACACAGACGCGGTGCGCTACCATCCTACCAACCTGCCAGCTAGCAGGTGGTCGTTGGGACATTACGACTCATGCCATGAAGGAATTGTAACTCCTCCCTGCGTGACCACCGACATCCAGATTCATCCCTTAGCCTATATCTTTGATCTCAGGACATTTCCAAGGGATCCTTTTGGCAGATTGAAGACTTACTCTTGGAGATTGAATCTCTTGGAGACACTACCACCATTTTTGCAACACCATCGAGCTACCATGTTTGCCAAGCATGCCAACACTTGCCAAGCACTAGGGGAGTAATCTAACTCTATCTCATATTTCCAATATCTTTCTTATTTTCCAACTACCAAATAGCATGGCATTATCTTTCTAATTGCTTTTACATTCTTCTTTATCATCTTCTTTATCCTCTTCCTTTCTCGTGGCTATTTGGGGTTGTCCGTGGAGGTGGAAACACCAAAATGGGGGTCTGACTTAGGTAGGCTCCAAAATACAACCCCCAACTTTTTCTCTCTTGCATGTGTGTATGCACAACTTCGTGGAGAGGAGACCATCTTACGGGAGGCTTCATAGCATGGACCGGTTGTGAGATTCTTTCATCCTTTTAGCACTCTCGTCATTCCATTTTGTAATCTATGTTTTCCGTACATTTTAGTATTGTTTAGCTAATCTACAAGTTCTGTCAACGCGTCTTTAGCTTTCTGCTCGGATTCTGTACTTCATTTGTATAGGACAATAGTGTGTCGCACTGGCACCCTTTCTCCGCACGCTCGTCCTACGGACAGATGCTCTGCAGAGCTGTCCAGAAACATCTCTCGGGTGTCTGACATTCCTTGCATGATTTGTTATCCCCTGGCTCAGTGTTGCACCTGCTCGAAGAGGTAATCGAAAGGATAATTTGTCCTTGAGGATTCATCACCCTTGAGGTGACAAATTCCCTCCGTTAAAAATCCTAACCTTAACCTTAACCCTAATCTAATATTCACTCTAATGCTATTGAAACTTTATTCGTAGTATAACCTTAGAACCCTAATCCCAACCCTAACTCAAAGATTTCTTCTATAATCCTAATTGATACCTAATTCTATTTAACCTTAGCGTAACCTAACCTTAACCCTAACACTAATCCTAATTGTAATGGCAATCCTTATTCTATTTTTAATCTTAATTAAACCCAAACTTAACCCTAGTGCAACCTTAATTCTAATTGTAACCTTGATACCAAAGTTTATTCTATAACTTTAACACTAAGCCTAACCCTAACCTAATGATATAAGGCATTAATTATAACAAGTTTAACGAATGTATTGCTAACCATAACCCTAATTGAACCCCAACGTTAACCCTAACTCTAAATGAACCACCACACAAACCCCAAGTCTTAACTTGACCTTGACCCTTGAATTTCTCCTAGAATCTTAATCTTAACCCTAATAAACTATGACCCTAGACCTAACTAAACCCTAACCCCAACCCCAACCACAACCTTGACCTTGACCTCAAGATTTATCCTAGAACCCTAACACTAACTCAACACTAACCATAACCTTTATTAAAACCCCTAGTTAAACCCTATCTCTAACTTAAACCCTAACCCTAACCCTAATTTAACTCAAACTCTAATCCTAACCCAACACGTGCAAGACTTTAAAATAATGAGGGTTTGAGTTAGTATTAGGATTGGGGATATAACATTATTCTTAAGGCCATAACTCTAATTTTTTTATCCTAACCTTAGCACTAACCCTAATTTTAATTTAAACTCTATATAAGTATTCTAATTCTAATAGGTTAAGTATGACCCTAATATTATTATCCCTAATACTAACAAGGTAACCTTAATTAAAATCCAACCTTGATCTTAACTCTAACCCTGATTAACCTTAATTTATTTTGTTTTAAACAAAAAGCATTTTCATTTATATTAATTTAATTAGTAACATATAAATCATTTTTAATTTTTTTTTAATTTTTAATTAAAATTATATATTATATTTAAAATATTTGCGTATACATTTAACTTGATTTTTTGAATTTAGAAACATTAGTTTTTATGTTTAGAATTTTGAAACATCAAAGTTGTTATTGATTTTTCTCAATCTAAAGAAAGGAAATGTGATTTAAAATACTATATTATTTCTGAAATATCTATGTATGCATGTAACATTCATTTTTTGAATTTAGGAACATGATATTTTTATTTTTAAAAGTCAGAAACATATAAATGGTTTTTGATTTGCCTAAATTGGAAATTAAAATATATTATATTTCAAATATTTGTGTATGCATTTAATTCGATTTTTTGAATTTAAAAACATTATGTTTTTATATTTATAATCTTGAAACATAAAGTTGTTATTGATTTTTCTAAATTGGAAGTTAAACATTTTTGTTTATCAAGCAATGGTGTAGAACTATGGAGACTAAATATTAAGTATTATGTTAATATTATATAAGCAATCTTAACATGAACTTATGTTTTTTTTCAATTCCAAAAATACATTCTAATTGCATGAAAACATTCTAATTATAAAAACTTATAAAAGATAGCCTATAGAATTCATAGTTTAACCAAAATAAACTCTAAAAGAAATTTATTTATCTAATTGACATAAAATATTCATTTTTTTATTTGTAATTGAAATAACATTCTATTTTATCATAGTTTTTTTTTAATTAAAAAAATATTATATTTTAAAAATTAAATGTATTACATGTTAGATTTTTATATTCAAAATTAAAAAACTATATTAAAAAAAGAAAGAACAAAATATTTGTACAACTAATTACAAATATCTATGGCCTTCGACCATTCAATAACATCATTAGATATTATCTCTAATAATTAATATAAAACTCCCCCAAATGGTAGAGAATAGAATGATTTTTTCAGCTTACCAAATTTTTCATGGCCCTAAACGAATAAGATGCAAACAATATCTTCCCTCAATAAAATCAACATTTTTTCTTTATATCTATTCGTATGAATGCATTGCACATTTTGTTGAAAAACTTGAAATCCAAATGTTTTAGGTAAAGATTTTAAGCATTTTACAATATGAACAACGATTTCTGGCAACCATTTTGTAGTTGATATTCCTCAATCCTTGTTACTTTCTGTATCTTGTTCTTCCATTAATCTTAAAGAAATAGGTTTTTCCAGTAGTGAATCATGATGGGTCATTCTGCAAACAGGACAAGAAGAGTGAGAAAGAAACCAAATTTCTAATTCTTTATGAAAGTAGTGACAAAATCCATATACTTAGACATGCCTTTATTTAATGAAGATTTCAAATAATTTGTGTTCATTTATGCATGCAATTTCTTCAATTGATATTTGATATTTACTGGAAACACTTCTAAGTTAAGCCCAGAAAAGTTTTAAAAAATCATAAATTTTATCTAAAGTTAATAGCAAAAAGAAAAGAAGCATGATTGTGATCATAAGGTATATATTCAACCCAACTTCCAAGCCCAACCAAGCGAAAAAATTTAATAACAATTTATAACAATTTTCAGAAAGTTTTTAACAAAAACTCTACTTAGAGAAGAGAAATGAAAACTCGGATCACAAGTTTTTATTATTCTCAAATTGTTTTTGTCCACCAGATCAACATTCAAATCCTACGTCAAAAGTCTTAAGAAACAAATCCTAATTGTTGTTCTTTATTATTCTCAAAGTATTTTATCCACCAAATCAACTTACAAATCCTATCAAAAGACTTAAGAAACAAATCCTAATTGCCACATTAAAATGCTAAAAGTTAAGCAAAGAGATTACAAATTACTAGGTAAATTTCAAAATCTTTTTTTGTTACCCCGGGAGTTAGGTAAAGTTGCCACTAAGAACCACACAGATTTGGAAATTTGAAAGCACAACTGGCTCAAACATTCCTAATCAGATTTGTTGCCTTCTTCAATTGCCTATTATGGTTGCACTAAATTTATTAAAATCATAAATTAAAAATAAATCAAATCCAATGTGAATTCTCAAATCCATTTTTTTCTTTATGAAGTGAAAATTAGAAAAAAATCAAATCCAATATGAAATCAAATGTTATAAATATAAACATACCTATATTTCTACATTTTTTATTATTAATTTTTAATTTTTTACATGGAATATGAAATTAGAAACAAAAAATATTGATAATGCTTTTTTAATTGACAAATCGGTTGACGGCTAAATGCACGTCAACTTAAATGAATTTCGTTTTTATTGATGGAGAATCTTACATCTGTCTGTGAGCCTAATACACCTCTCGGTGTAATAAGAGGATGTTAGTCTAATGTTGGACACACACATGGGACAGGCATTGCAAGAATGTTGACTATGTTACCTTCCATAACCAGTTTGTTGCTAGAATTTTGTGAATGTCAATGACATATATAGGGAGGCTTCTTGCCCTAATTATAATTGTGTTAAGGCCAAAGTTGTCATGTCCCCTCCTTGATCGTTATATATATTTACTAAATGAAATAATTAATATAATAAAGACCAATGGATGATTATTTGAAATTTATTTATTTATTAAATATTATTATTTAATTAATATTAATTAATATTTATTACTAATAATATTGTTGAAATATTCAAATAAAAAATAAATTAATATTATATTTATATATTACAAAAACAATATACATATTCTTAATTATAAACATAATGTATATATTTAAAATAATAATAATAAATATATAATTGTGAAGACCGGGGGAAATTTACTTTGTGTGTTGTATCTAATTTGATATGCTTATTCAAGCACTATGACGATATGGAGAAAGCATCAATAATTGTGATACCCAAGGTGTCATGATTATGCCATTACCACTAAATATATCTTCTTTGAATGTATCGCTAATTAGTTGAATTGATTCTAATACCCGATGCCCAATTGATATTTACGATGGTATATGAATAAAGCATTTCATATTCTTACTATGAGAATGGTCCCACTATAGAGACACATATATTCTCATCATCCAAATAATTATATCAAACGAATCCTTCAATAAGCTCTACGATATCGTTGAATATGTCTATTCCATAAAGCCCATAGAAACAAACATTAATCTATCAAAAATCCACGTACATTTTCATATTAACTCATCCTTACAGTAATCAGTATAAGTATGTTTATTTTGATCAACGAGTGTCCCTAAGGCCATCGTATAACAACCGAACTCATCCTATTTGTATATAAGCGGTGATCTATATATAAACACACATCGATACCGACGGTTGACTTTATTAAACCATGATTCGTATATTATAAACAAACACCAAAATATAGCGATTATAACAATAGAGGTATGATCTGTTAGGAAGTATTGCTTCTCTTTGGAAAAGGCATGTCTTTTAAGGACATGCATATTTTGGAAGAGATATATGAAGATGAAGGAGAAAGGATAGAAAGGGGGAGGAGAATAATATGGCAGTGACAGGTATGAATTTCCTTAACTTTCTGATTTAACATTTAAAATTGTCACAACCCTCCTTTATCACCTTTTTGATTTAAAATACAAAACTCTATTATATTCTTTGGATAAATTATTGAATGAATATTGTAAGGGAATAAAAATAATAAACCACACACACATGGAAAATGCATATATATTTTAATTAGTTATTTAATTTCCCTCACCCAAATTAAGGCACATGTTGTAGGAGGAATAAGAAGCTTCTAGAGGCTTCTCCACCTCCTTGCATGTAACTCCTCCCACTAAGCCTAATCAATTTGCATGGAGGCCAAATTGGGAGAGAATTTCTTTTTTTCAATTAAAAATTAGGTAGTGGAAATTTGAAATTTCTTTTATAAAATAGGTACAAGTTTCAAAAGGAGTGTTGGCTATTCCATAAGAAATTATGCAGGTTAATTCTCCTTTGTAGTCCGTTTTCATTGGCAGCCAAGATTTTGTTGGGAGGATTTCTCTTCAATTTGGAGGATCAAGGAAGACTCTACACCATTTTGCAAGCACCCAGGTTCCTTCAACTTAGTTTATGCATCTTATTCTTGTGGTAGATTAGATTTGATTAAACTATTTATGAGAATGAAATTCATTTGTGTTTTGTTAAGAATTAGTTTTAGATTTTGTAGAGAATGAGAGTCATTGTTTAAATGAGATTCATTGTTTAAATTCTTGATATGAATTTAGTTTTAGATTTTGTAGAAAATGAGATTTATTGTTTAAATGAGATTCATTGTTTAAATTTTTGATAAGAAATTAGTTTTTAGATTTTGTAGAGAATGAGATTCATTATTTAAATTTTTGATAAGAAATTAGTTTTAGATTTTGTAGAGAATGAGATTCATTATTTAAATTTTTGATAAGAAATTAGTTTTAGATTTTGTAGAGAATGAGATTCATTATTTAAATTTTTGATAAGAAATTAGTTTTAGATTTTGTAGAGAATGAGATTCATTATTTAAATTTTTGATAAGAAATTAGTTTCAGATTTTGTAGAGAATGAGATTCATTGTTTAAATTTTTGATAAGAAATTAGTTTCAGATTTTGTAGAGAATGAGATTCATTTGTTTTAATTCTGATAAGAAATTAGTTTCAGATTTGAAAAAAAAAAAGTAGAGTAAATGGAAACTAGATTCATTGCCTTCAGTTTACTTTTGATAAAGATTAGATCTCCTTGTCTGTGCAAACAATTTTCTCTGTGAACAAATCTCCCTGTGCGTATAAATAAATCTCCTTTCTCTGTGAATGAATGTTCCCTGTGTAAAGAACAAAAGAAATGAAAGAAAAAGACATAAACTATTCCTTTCTCTGTGAATGAATTTTCCCTGTGTAGGAAACAAAAGAGATGAAAGAAAAAGATATAAATTATTCCTTTCTCTGTGAAAGAATTTCCCTGTGTAAAAAAAACAAAAGAAATAAACTATTCCTTTCTCTGTGAATGAATTTCCCTGTGTAGAAAACAAAGGAAATGGAAAAATCCCTCTGGTTACTGCTTCAATTTGTCCCTGAAATTAATCTACAACATTGTTAATTACCTATTATTACCCTGCTCTGAGTAATCTTCAATAATTTTTAAAAAAAAAAATTATAATACTCCTGTATAAGAAAAATGATAATGATAATATTATAACATATATATTTATATATATATATATATATATAAATAACCAAAAAACGAGAAAACGTTTCGAACTTAGAAAAATCTCTTAAAAACTCCCCCCGTAACGCATGGCGTTCGCACCAAATAACGTCGGCATGCATGGACGTTACGTTGAACTGTCGCAGTAGTACGGAGGGGCCCGCGGGCCCCCTCACCTCTGCGGTCCTGCGCATGCAGGGCCGCAGGGGTGATGGGACCCGTGGTCCCCACCCCGCACCCTACATTATACCCAAACAGTGCGTTAATTAAAGTTCTTTTTCTCCCTCTAAATTGTAATCGAAATTTTTACTTGGGGTTTTATTTTATAAATAGATTAATACTTTATGTTAATTGCTAAGTTATTTAATTTTTTAGTTGATAGTAATGACATTTAGGAATTAATACTTATGTCAATTTCTAGGTTATTTAGTTAATTTTTTTAGTTGATAGTAATGGCATTTAGGAAATAATGTTTTTTTTTTTATTATTTTGGTAAACTTTAAGATATTGTATTTCGACTTAGAAAAAAAATTGGGCTAATATGTAGCAAGCTCATAATTAATTGCCTTAGTAAGTTTTATCCTTTTAAAATTAAGTTACTCAACCCATTAAGAATCGTTGAGACACTTGATTGGTCTTTAATACAGAGGCTTAAATTTAATCGTTATTTTGGATTCATAGCAAGCGAATTATTTATAGATTAATTATATCTTCATGCAATTACTATTATGCAAGTTTCATTGTTATGCAAATTACACTTCAAGTAGTTACTTCAATTATTTACGCCTTCATTTTGTTATTCGTAGTTAGAAAACTAAATAAAGGAAGTTGGAAAACCAAAACTAGCAGCGTTCGGTATATATGGTGCCTCTGGGTCACGCTTATGGGTAATGTCGTCGTGTTGAACTACTGCACTTAACGCCTAATAAAGCTGCATTAACGACGTCTGTGGCATCGTCCCTATAAATCGTCGGGGAGTAATAAGGGACATTTGGAAGTTAAAAATCCAAGGGGTGGGTAATCCCTCTTGGATCGATAATTTAATAAGATAACTTTTAATTGAATTTCACATCCGTTGAGATAAACCATAGTAAACCCCTCTTAGGGATGGTCAAGTTAAAAGCTCTCGTGAAAATTACTTTCTTTATTTATTTATTTATTCATCTCGAAGGGATATTGGTGATTTGCAATTGGGTGACGCTCATGATAAGTATTAGGATCTAGTTATTTTGTTAGGCCACAAGCAATAGGCCATCTTGAGCCTTCGCTTAAGTGCTACCATCGTGGGTAGCAACCGCAGAGAAACTGTCTGGGACACTGACCCTAGAAAGGGTTGCGTACCCACAAATCAGTTTACATCAAACCATAGATTAGAAAATAGAACTACATACTTTACGCCTTGATCCCGTGCCGAAGCGGGTATGTAGGCAGTCTTGGGACGGAGTTGTCCCTCGTACTCAGACGTTCGTGGGTGGGGTCTAGGTTTGGTTGAGTAAGAATCCTAAATGAAAAATAAGATAATCAATTTAATTCAATGCATACTCGGAAGGAATCCCGTATGGATTCGCTTGACTTCCCGAGGCTTTAAGCCAAATTCCGAGGCGGAATTCAAGCTTGTGTTATTTTTAAATTACTCCTAAGGACGGCGACCTCGGTGCATTCTTGCTAGAAGAATGTAGTACTTAGTGAGTGGCTCAGGACCCGAATGGTCCCGATGAGTCTAAGTCTCTGGCCAGAGCATCTCCTATCCCGTTTGGATGGATGCCTACCCCGTATGGGTAGATGCCTATCCCGTATTGGATAGATGGAATTTACGTCCCGTATGGACAATTGCCTAACCCGTATGGTTAGAAGCTCATCCCGAATGGATGAATGCCTAATCCTAATTGGATGGATGCCCAGAGTATGCAATTGAATAAAACATAATAAAGAAAAAAAAAGGTACTCAATTTTTGTTGGATGAATTTTGGTGGGTTATTACAAAAATGATAGCCAACATTATTAATTAAAATAAAATCTGTGCATCAATGAAAATAAATTAAGTGAACATTCTTAAATAAAATAATGACAATTAAAATGAGATATGTATATCTCTGTCAAACAGTATTAATTCACAGCACTGTCAAACATAACATATAAATATATGCCTCTGTATACCTCCAAGGATACATAATAGTATAATACTCTTAAATTTGGGTTTGCACAAATTATTGTAATGCTATGAATATAAAGGATAATAAATTGATTGTAATGAATGAACACTTCATGTTATATATTAACAAATATAAATAATGAACATTTAATTATATATGTTAATAAATATAATTAATACTTATTTAATGTATATGTTAACAAATACAAGTAATATATATATATATATATATATGAATGGATAATTTAAAATATATGTTAATAAATATAATTAATGTATATTTAATATATGTTAATGAATACATATTAATGAACAATTAGGAATATACGTAATAAATAAATGTGAATATTGGTTAATGAACATTTTTTAGGGAATACATGTTAAATCGGGAATATGTAAATGTGGATTATAGAATGGAAAATAGTAATCAAATGCAAAAATGTATTATAAATGTGATTATATGATGGAGGCTATAGGGAGGAGACTCACTTAGTCTAAGGGAGGGATTATGATAATCCCTAGGGCAGTATATATACTGAAAACTGATATGCATATGTATGGCTTGGTTGGTTAAACTCAACCAAGAAGAGACGGATCTGGCCAGTCCCCTCTGAGGACTTGGATGATGAAGGCATCACCCAAGGCAAGGAACAGATAAGGGTCTTCCTTGGATGGCTTGGGTGTAAGAGGTTACACCCAAGACAGGATTCAAACTCATCTTTGATTTCCTGGAGGGCTTGGAACCAAGGGGTTCCAAGAGGGCGAGCTTCATGACCGCCTAAGAACATCTTGGAACCAAGGGGTTCCAAGAGGGCGAGCTTCACGGCCGCCTAAGGACATACTTTCGTATGGCATTCGTATCCTTTTTATTAGATGAAAATTATGATTATGTTAATTTAGTATTAAAGATAGATTGTAAATTAAAAAATGGCTTATATATATATATATATATATATATATATATATATATATATATATATATATATATATATATATATATATATATATATATATATATATATATATATATATATGTTGTCTTCTAACAATCTGTTTGCAAGATAATGATCTCTAACTAGTAGGGACATTACAGGGAGCAATATCGGTCTCAATATCAATCACAATTAGGGTGATTAGCATTTGCATATTAAAATCGCTATTTTTTAGATTATATGGATGCCCAATCCCCCCACACATTCTCTCAAAATTTGTACCAAAATTGCAATTTTAGAATTCATGTGGAAAATGAATGAAGTGGAAAATCTACACCTAAATGTGCAAAATAAAGGGTCCTTCTTGTCTATGAGTTTAGTCTTTTCATTTTTTTCTACAAATAGAGAAGTGTTGGAACAAATTTATCCAATTCTTAAAGGATACAAGTTAGAATTGTTAGGATAACCAGTGAACAACTGAGAGGGGTGGGGGGGTGAATCAGTTGTTAACAGGTCATAACTTTTAATTCACAACACAACCTTAAAACAGATCAAGTACCGGTAAAGCACATACAGATGTCGGTAGGAGCAAATACCGGTAAACAATACAACTTAACAATTAACCAGATAATCAATGCAAAGAAACCATAATGCATAACACCATGATTTATACGTGGAAAACCCGGAAAGGGAAAAAACACGGTGGGAAGCCTACCCACAGTCAGACGATACTTCTGCAGAAAGTATGTGATACAATGAGGGGCCTACATACAGGAAGGCACATTGCCTAGAGCATACTGGTCATTACAAAAGAGTCTCATTGACTACAGAGAGGCTAAAACCACCTCAAGATAAATAGACAACAATCCAATAAAGTGAACTACCAAAGATAGCATCTACCATGCCCGATTACAGTCCCGATTAAGCTCAATACCGAAGGCCTTTGACCTCTTCCTTAATCCCAATTCGATCACCTATGATCGACCAAATCTCTTTCGCATATGATATTGCATTTCAAGACCACGACACATAATCCCCATGATCTACAATGAGATCTTACATCATTTTATACAAACCCTAAGACCTAAACCAATTAGGTTAGCCACCTAAAAGATATTACAATAAGATCATTACATAATTCCATATTACGATGATATGCCATGTCGGCTTAAGACCAAAACAATAATAACAAGTCCATAGATCATCTCAAAACATCTCGGTAACATGTAGAGTACACGTTATCATGATATCAATCCATAACCTAGATGGGTACCGGACCTATTCTAGGTCTACCACGCCAAAGAAATGTCTTCAAGCAGTTGAAGCACGATCAAAGAATATCTTCAACATCCTGAAATCCATGTAGAAACTGTACCAACACCACTTATGCATCCTATCAAGATTCCTTAGTGAAAGCTCTGTCGGTAAAGCCTTAAACCAATGTCAATAAGGGTTTACTAGAATGTATGATAGCATACAATACCAAGACAATACCAACTGACCAAAACATGCTCCAGAAGCATGTATCACATGTAACCAATCACATTCCATAGATCCAAACATGTCGGAAGTGTCCAATAGATAGTCTCTTCTACCGATAACATTAGATCTTCTATCGGTAACCAAAACCTGTATGTCGGTAACCATCCATAACAGCTAGTGTTGACATCAATGACAAATCATCAATGCAACACATAATCAGTTCATCCATAATGCCAACAATCTCCCCCTTTGGCATTGATGGCAATGCTAGATGTGAAAAACATCTAAGTACCAAGAAGTGCCAAACAAGTCTCCCCCTGTGGAAGACAACCAACAATCTGTGTGAATGATATCTCTATAAAGTTCTGAATAAATCTCTTCCCCTAATGTATACAACTCCTTTTTCTTTATTTTCACATCAATATCTCTCCCCCTTTGACATCAATACCAAAAATCTGACAAAATATCAAAACAATAATGTAAACCTCTGAAACTCCAAGCTGACTACTCCCCCTAAGTATTAGCACCACTCATTAGTGTCAGAATGAATAATATCTCTGGTAATGCATGTCGGACTGATGAAAAACTGCATCAATCAAGTCTCTACTGGAGGGGTAGAAACCCCTAACCTGTCTCTCAAATACTCAAGTGATTTCTTAGACAATGGTTTAGTGAATATATCTGCAATATGTTCTTTAGTGTTCACATAAACAAATTTGACTTCCTTTGCTTATATCTTGTCCTTCAGAAAGTTGTACTTAATTGATATATGCTTAGTCTTAGAGTGAAATACCAAATTCTTAGACATGTCAGGGTAAGTGCACCAAGATGGTGAACAAAAAGGGGGGTATAAGTGGCCACTTTTTTTCTGAAAACAAGTAAACCTGAACTTCAAAGAGATATTCGAAGGTCATGCACTTAAAACTAGGAGTTGATAAAAGAATAAGAATTGTAGTACTCTGAATCTAGTTTCTAAACTACTAATTTTTTTAAAATTTGGATAAGATTAAGAGGGTCAAACCTCTCTCGCACGAAAAACTATTCCTGATTTTTTTTGAAAAAATATAACATAGCTGTTTTCGTGCGCTGCACAAAATATATAATTAGATTTAGTATTTTGCAAAACCCTTTGGTAGGATGATAGGTAAGATTGAGATCTAGAAGTTATGTATTTTTTTGTAATTTTTCATTGAGTATTTTTTTTTAATGATTTTTTGAAGTGACCACATCCTGAAAATTTGGTACTTGTTCGTGTGCTGGGCATAACTTGCATCAAAATAATCGAAAATGAAAACTTTTTTTTTTAAAATTGTATAGAATCTAGTGTAGAACAATAATATGTAATTTATTTTGAATTTGATCAAGTATATCAAAAGTTATTAAAAAAATGGTAGATGTATGTCTGTGAGGATTGTCAAGGCACTGGTAAAGAAAATTAAAGTTTACTATGCTAATGTTGTCTAAAAATAGAAAAATTTATGTGGTCAGAAAGATGAGAAGACGTGTGAGATTATGGTGGTAATTTTAGAGATACCCACTTGATCATTTGTAAACTTGATGATGATGAAGTCAAGAAATCATGTTGGAAGATGAAAAAATGTGTAAAGGGATAGAAATGGAGGGAAAATGGGCTTCCAAGTCTTAGGGTCGTTTTCCAACCCTCTTACCAAGCCAAAACCCGCACGGGTTCTGATGTGCAATATAACCCGCTCGGGTTTTGAAAAACAAAAAGTACCATTCATAGTTCTACAAAACTCGTACGGGTTATGTAGAACTAAAACCATAATTTTAAATTTCCCAAAACCCGTACGGGTTATGAAAAACCAAAAATATGGTTTTTCATAACCCGTACTGGTTATGAAAAACCAAAATTATGGTTTTTCATAACCCGTACTGGTTATGAAAAATATCATTTTGAGTTTCACAAAACCCGCACGAGTTATGAAAAACCATTATTTTGATTTTCACAAAATACATATATAATATGTATTTATGTATGTATATATGAATATCTATAGTTATATATATACATATATTTATATAGATATATGTATATATGTTTGTATACATGCATGTCTCTCTTCTTTTCCTCTCTCTCATCTTCCTTCCCCCATCACCGTCTTTGTCTATTCTGAGCCCTAGTTATCCTTCTTGAGTTCTATCTCATCTCTCCCCCTCACGCCTCTCTCTCTGCCAAGTCTCTCACCCTCGTCTCCTTCTCATTCTCTCTCTACGTCATCTCCTCTCTCTCTCTCTCTCTCTCTCTCTCTCTCTCATTAGCCTATCCTATTATCACCCTCTCCCCTTCTCTCTCTTTCTCTCCCCTACCTCTCCCTCTCCCTCTCGTTATCTTATCCTATTCTCTCTCCTACCCCTCTCTTGACCCTATTCTCTCTCTCTCTCTCTCTCTCTCTCTCTCTCTCCTCTCTCTCTCTCTCTCTCTCCCCCATCTCCACCCCCTCTCTCTCTTCCTCTCCCTCTCCTATCTCCCAATCTCCTCTCTCCATCCCCTCTCTCTCCCTCCCCCTCTCCTTATTATATTCTCTCCCTCTCTTCTTATTCCCTATTCTCTATCTTACCCCCTCTCCCCCTACTCTCTCTCTAACTGCCTTTCTCACCCCCTCCTTATCCTATTCTCTCCCTTTCTTCCTATCCCCTTCTTTGTCTCTTTCTCAATCATATTCTCACCCTCTCTCCCTTCTCTTTCTTTCCCTATCTCTCTCACTCTCTTCCTATCCCCTTCTCTCTCTATCTCTAACACTCTCTCCCTCCCCCTCTCCTTATCCTATTCTATCCCTCTCTTCTTACCCCCTACTCTCTCTCTCTCTCCCCATCTCCCTCTCTCTCTCTCTCTCCTCTCTCTCTCTCTCTCTCTCTCCCTTTCTCTTTCTTTCCCTATCTCTCTCCCTCTCTTCCTATCCCTTCTCTCTTTGTCCCTAACTCTCCCTCCCCCCCCTCTCCTTATCCTATTCTCTCTCTCTCTCTCTCTCTCTCTCTCTCTCTCTCTCTCTCTCTCTCTCTCTCTCTCTCTCTCTCTCCTATTCTCACCCTCTCTCCTTTCTCTTTCTTTCCCTATCTCTCTCCCTCTCTTCCTATCCCCTTCTCTCTTTGTCTCTAACTCTCTCTC